>NC_142600.1:34274668-34574668 GCF_041222555.1 Hakea prostrata
GCTAAACCTAGGATAAAACACATCATACAATCAGTCGTTAATATGGTCTAAACAAGAACATAATTATAAACTGAAAAAAAAGAAAAAAAAAAAGAAGAAGATTGTAAACCATGAATAAATCCTACCAGAAACAGATTTAAATTTAAACAATAACATTCATATAGTTAACAACTTAATAACACAGAGCCTAAATTGTTAACAATACGTAAACTCCCAACGTGACATAATTGGATTGTATCCAAACAAATGTATATTTGAATCAAAACAAGATATAAGCAATAATAGTCACTCTTAGAAATACACTACATTAACAAAATATAAAAACAAAAAATTATTTGTTAATTACAGTGTTAAACCCAACCTGGCTGACCCAGATTGCAACCTCAGAAAATTATTCAATAAAGCTATAGGAACCTGAATCAGATATACACTTACTAGACAAATACTTAGATGCCATATTACATTTGTTTATTAACAATAAATGACTAGAATCGAATTGGGAGAACCAGCTCCAAACATGTATATTATAATTAGAGAACTTTGAACAATCTTACAGACAAAGATAATATAGTACACAAATTGAGAGAACTATAATCTAAAAAATCAGATACACATGACTGATTTCACATTTAAGGGTCAAGAAAAAATCACAACAAAAATTGAGTGAAGAAACACAGCTAAGAATAATATCAAAGGCCTCTAGTCAAAAAACCCCAAAGAACTCCCATGAATCAAATCCCAACAAGATTCAAATTCATGAAGACTGAATAAAACAAGATGTAAGACCACTCAGATATGTCAAGAATTAAATCTAAGCCTCTAAATACAATCTAAAATTATCTCAAAGATGATTTGAAACATTACAATGTTGGCCAAAGCTTGCAACATTAACAAACAACAGATAAATTATTCACAATTGCAAACAATTAACACCAAGAACATACCAACTAATCAAAGCATATAATGACAGATAGAATAGATCTCATAATCAAGGCATAAACTATCAAAACATATCAATTTCATGCAGACATTCCTTAGCCGAACTTGATTAACCAAAAATAGTTAACCTAATCAGAAAATTGTTTGCAAAATTGATCAATTAACATGCCAATAATCATCACAAAGATCCTAAATCACAAATTGAACAATTAGAAGCAAAAAACCCCAAATCCCCCCAAAGGTGGTATGTTAAAAAACTCAACTTCCCTAGGGGAGGTCTTGGGTTCGCACCCACTCGGCGGCATTAATATAAAGCTCCCCCCGAGGAAGTAAATTGTGGTGCGCAAAAGCTGGCCGGGATAAACCTCAGATTAAATAAATAAATAAATAAATAAATAAAAACCAAATCCCTACTCTAACATAAGGGCCTGTTTGGTTACATGAATCCAAAAATTTGAAATCTATGGATTAATAAATTTGAGAATTATACCTGTTTGGTTGTAAAAATCTATAGATTCATGAAATCTAGAGATTCACCTTTTTACGCTAACACGTAAATCTGAAGATTTAAAGGTGAATTTATAGATTTATGGGTAAGGGGTGAAATCCAGAGATTTCAAAAAAGCTATACTTTTGCACATTCACAAAAATCACGTCGATCAAATAGTTTTTTAGAATGAATCCACAGATTTAATTCCACAACCAAACATTTAATTTTATAAAGGGTAAATATCACTTACCTCCCTTTTAGCTGGACAAATAGCACTTACACCCCCTCTTAGTTGGATAATATCACTTACCTCCCCTCTTATCTAGCAAATATATCAAACACCTCCCCTATGTTAACTTTCTCGGTTAAATTTAATTTTTACCCATTAAATATTTTTCTAAAACCCCAAAGTAATCCTTAGCAATTTTTTTTTAATTTGAATCCTAAATTACCTTAATCACTTTAATGGTTAAAATACTAAATTATCCTCAATTTAAATAATTGTTAAATACCAAAACACCATAGTTAAAACCTAAATTATCTTTAATTAAAAAAAGCCCAACATACCTACCAACGGGGGTTGATCCAAGTGGTAAGCAGCTTGGTCCGCTTAAGCAAGGTTCTGGTATCGAAACATTGTGGATGCAAAAAATCTCCGCTGGGAGACTCACCCACCACAGCCAAGTGTGCGACCCGGGTCGAACACCGGATTAGTCAATGCAAAGCCTTGGAAACCGGGGTTGGCAACAAAAAAAAAAAAAAGCCAACCTACCTTTTATTAAAAAAAATATTTATCAAACAATTAAAAAACCCAAAATAATAGACGTATTTAATTTTATCAACATACTTTTTTTTTAATTGCATTTTTAATTTTACTTTATAGTAGTACGTGTTTTTTTAATTGTTTGATAATTTTTTAAAAAAAGAGAGGATATGTTGGGTTTTTAATAATTAAAGATAATTTGGATTTTAACTATGGTGTTTTGGTTTTTATAATGATTTTAATTGAGAGTAATTTAATATTTTAACTATTAAGTTGATTATGATAATTTAGGGTTTAAAATAAAATAATTTTAGCCAAGGTTAGTTTGGGATTTAAAAAATATATTTAACGTTAAAAGTTAAATTTAACCGATAAAGTTAATAGAGAGGAGGTGTTTGATATATTTACTAGATAAGAGGGGAGGTAAGTGATATTATCCAACTAAGAGGGGGTGTAAGTGCTATTTGTCCAATTAAGAGGGGAGGTAAGTGATATTTACCCTTTTATAAATTATGACTCTATAGATTTGAAATCTATATAATTGAAATTTCTAGATATTTGAAATCTCCAGACTCAATTAACGTAACAGACCCTAATAAAGTTTCATGAAAAAATTAAACAAAACACAAACGATAATTCTGTAAAAAATCAATAATCAAATAGGATAGTCATATCCATAGCCGGATGATACTAATCAAAGCAACCCTTAAAAAATCATCAAGGACCGAATCAGGAATCAGGAAACCAAGGAACCGAAGCTCTGACGCCACTGTTAGGCATTAGGAAGTCAAAACTGAAAGAGCGAGACTGCATGCGATCTGCATAAAATCCTGTAACCGATCGAGCTTGTGGATCTTCAGGATTTTCCTCTGTTCGATTCGAAAGAGGCTTGGGATTTCTCCTCGAGCGCATCGAGGTGGTAAGTTCGCAGATCTATAATTTTTGTTTTTATCTAACTTCAGATCCGTTTCGTCAATGTAGGAAAAATGTGGTTTTTATGCTCAGATGTTGTGATTTACCAAGTATTCTCCTCATTATATTCGTGAATCATTGCTTCTTCTCCTTCTTCTTTTGTTCTTGCGGTATTGCGCTGGATATTGATCTGTGCCCTCGTTTTTGGGCTCCAAGTGATCTCGATTTTGTGGGTTTTTTATCGGTTCCGCCTTTGGCTTGATCTGATCTAAGATTATCTCATGACCGGAGTAGTTACAGGAGTTCATGCAGTCTCTTTCAATTTGAATGAAAGCTTTTATTTTCCATGGTGGAACTTAAAAAGCAGAATTTACCGGCTTCATGATGCAAATGTTGTTACTTTCTATGATGACTTTCAAAAGGCCCAATTGCATAGCCGAGAATTAATCATTCTGAAAAGCATAACCCACTTCATTGAATCGTGCTTGATATGAGTTATTTATTTTTAAAGAGGATCCATCTACATTACTTTTAATCCATCTACTTTTAATCCATCTATGTAAGTTGGAGCTTTCCATCTAATCTCAACTCAAGGTTTGTTTAAACTACACATCGTTTTCGTATTACCATTGTAACTGAACTACTCCTCGGTGTTCTGAATAATATTGAACAACAATTGTTTAGGAGTTTTTGGTGAATCTCCATGAGCTTTATCATTTATAACTTTTCCATATGACCCAAAGCAAGTTGGACACAAGGAAAAATTTCCTCCTCGGTGTTCTGAAAGCTAAATTCTTGCTCCTGCCTGTTATTTGAGGAAGAAATCCCTTAATAAGGGGATGGAGTTTATGATGAAGTGAAATGCAAACTTAAGCTCAATGGCTTATCCTCAGATACCGGTTTGAGTAAATTATATTGGCATGTGTTTATTAATTTTTTTGGCATTTATTTCTTCCCTTATCCTCTATTTGAAAATATGAAGACAGGACATCTTGGCTTTTTTGATACAATGCAAATTAGCATACACAATGAATGACCCTATAATCATTGTCTTGCAGATAATTTAGAGCCAAAAGGCCATGGGGCCTGCTCATTCTATTAGTTTGTTCGTCATACTAATAGCTTCTGCAGAGTTTGACATAGAGCAACCACAACTCTGGCATGATAATTACAAGGTATTTTCTGTTTCTGTATAAACCATCTTAAATCCTTCCTTAATGCATTTAATAACTTCGCCATGCATGTTTCCATCTCAGTTAATCAATAAAATCAAGGATGCGCACGCAAATCGGACCAACGATTTACCAGGATATAGGTTTGTTTGTATCCTTTACCTAATCAATGTTTTTTTCACTTATAATTTAATCTCTTTCTAGCGCTGTGCCTCTGTATGTGTGTGTGCGCGTGCGTGCTTGTGCACTTGTGTACGTGTGTGAGAACTTAACGATGACATTCTACTGCTCCTGAAGATGCAGAAACGTATGATTCATTTATATCTCCAAAGGAAATTTAGCCGAATATTAGATACATGAACAAGATTTATTACATCTCATAAATTCTAGGTAAATAATATGCTCAATACTCAAATTAGCTAAAAGTTAAAAAAGAACGTGAACATATATAAAATTTTAGGAGCCATAAATAGTCAGCCGTTTGTTATCATTTGCTAACAATTACTGTAGACTGCCAATGATTGTTTCTTATACAGTGGTATGACATTAATCACAACAAAAGTAAATGCGATATTATATATTTGACTGCGGTAATATTTTTCCGCTGCCATTTGTCAGATCTATCAGCACCATTAATTATCGATCTTGGTTGGTGCCAATTAATATGGTATCGTGATAATTGCCATTTGAGTGAGCGATTTATGTATTATACGGTAGTATTACATTACCACAGTTTTTAATGTGAGTATGCAGAAGCTTTAATAAATAACTACCTCTAATTGGCAGCAGTTATTATAGGGCATATTTGATAAGGTTTTTTTTTTATTTTTTTTATTTTAAATATTGTAATTAAGTTGAATGTAATACTATATATTTTCAGTGATAATGTATTTTTATGATATAACCCAGGGTGTTGGTTAGATCTTCTAGGTTCTTCTTGAATAAGAGCCCGCACTAATTAAGGGTAGGATAGGTTTGGCTAGGCTGGGGCTTTGGGTCCGTCTTTGCTGGTTCGTAATTCGAAGAGAGGGTTTAAGAAGGTCTGAATGTTCAAACTTAGGGTTTTGGAAGTTCTAAGAAATCTGCAGAAATTCTTCTCAAGGAAGAAGATGAAGTGCAGATTTTTCAGACCTTAGGGAGATAGGGTTTGAATGGTCTGATCGGGCTGAAATTGGGGGGTCACTAGGGGAAGCAACCTTTACCCATAAACAAACTCATATTGAATGATGGATGTGGTTTTTAACCTTTCTTAACATACCCCAAACTGATATCGTAATGGCTGCATGATGCAAGCACATGGTACAAAAGAAGCAGAGGAGACTAATGAGCTTAAAGAACAAAGTGAACATGTCCAAGCCTTTGCAGATCATTTTTTAGTTTCAGTCAGCCAAAAAGCAGCAGTAGGTCTGATATGAAAATGACACCTACGTATTACAATCTATCTCACTCACACCTTATTGCTAATTAACTAGCCTACCAGCAAGTGTTGGGGAAATTTCAGGAGGGAAACGAGGAAACTTAGGCATTTGACTATGAGAAAACCAATTGAAGCTCCAAGACATGGCATGAATGGATGGAGATTGAAGTGGCTGGGTAAGTGAAACCCTCTTTATGCCATCATATGGTATCTCAATCTTAGGTTCAATCATTTGGTAAAAAGTAATGTTGTCAAAAACAGACAGGCACATATAACAAAAATAGAAAGAGTTGCATAACAAAAAGAAAGGTTTCATTTGAAATGATGAATTAAGCAGGATAGATCAGCTAACCTAAGGTCTCAAAACGTTACAAAATGAATTCAAGTCATGCTGCCAATTAAAGAAACCAGCTTTAATTATTCCATAAGTATCTACTAAAAGAAAAGATGTGCCTGTACCAACCCGTCAGTAAAGATCACATAGTATCTAGATGCAAATATCAGGGGCCACAGAGAGCACATATATAAAATGGAAAAATACATAACCATACTTCTGTGTTGAACAAGCTAACAACAAAATTCACAAACACACAAAAACATAAAACACCATGATTTGACTTATTGTCATTTTGATATAAAGAACAGATTAAAAATTAAGGTTTTTCAGCAATGGTTGAGCTCTTCAAGTACCTTTCCACATGCCTCCAGATGGGGGAGAGGGGAAAAAAATAAAAGAACTTAGATTTAAGACAAAAATTATGCATTAGGATCAATAGAATTTTCACCAGAATTATAATATAAAATGATTATTTCCATCCTTTCTATTGTCAACTTTATCATTCTTAACTGCTTTCTAATGTCAACTTTATTATTCTTAACTGCAGGCTCATATGCTGCTACTGACTCCAGCTTCTCCAACTCATGAGACTTATGTTATCTGAAGCATTATCCTTGTGAGTTGATGGATCAGAACCTTTTAGAGGCATTTGTTCAGCTAGTTTATTCTGTTCAACAGTCCTCGATGAACACCCTGGAGGTTTGCTGGTGGTGACAACAGGCCTGCTTGATCGTTGAAAGTTAACCCTGAGATCACATGGCTTCTTAGACTGGGTGGTTTGGTTAGGATTATTGGATAGTAAAGTAACTGTGATGCCCACTGCTGCAGGGTTTGGCTGGGAAGGAACAAAGCCAATAGAATTAGGGAGGTTTAAAGCAGCTTTTAATTGTGGAAGCTGCTCGCTTCCAAATATCTGAGCCAATGATGCTGAAAGGGTAGTCGTTTGAACAAGCTACTCACTGGCTGTCATATTATGAGTAACCGGAGCCACTGAAGTTACTTTTGATGTTCTGGCATCATCCGTTTCTGATTTAGTTATTGGCTGAGCATATGAACAAGTGTGTTTACCATGCTGCGCCCTGCAGGTAATTCTGAGAATATTGACTGTTCTTCCCTACTAAGGGTCGAAGTTTGATTGCTTAAACGATGAGGATGGACAATTTGTCTCTCTGCTCAATCATGTTAAAGCTTGAACTTCTGGCCCCCATGATTGAACCATTGCCCAGGTATGGGAAACCTTGGCAGAACAGAGCTGCTCCCGCACAGGAAAGCATTACCTGCATCCCCTCTCAAACTGGGATGTTGTGGTTGGTGAAAAGTTTCTTGAGTTGTCTTCTGTTCATAGGTAGGTACAAAGATCCCAGTTGGTGTTCCAGATTGTAAATTTTGAGGTGTTATTATCATATAAATCGAAATTAGAAATTGTAATTATGGGATGATGGATCCAAGAACATTGGAGGGTTGATAGAGGACCCGGTTAGAGCTTATGTAATATCTATGAAAGAGTTTGTTAAACCTCAAATGCATTTGTAGTCAAGGCATTGATGTTCTTTCTTATGATGTTGTGAACTTTGTAAATGGTCAGGTTTGTTGCTGATTTTGTGTAAGATATAGAGTGGGTGAAGATCAGTATTTGATGAACAATCAAATGGGGCTAAGCCCCAAAGTAAATTCCATTTTTGTGCCAATTATCTGACAGATCAGTCCAACACCGGTAATCTGTATGTTCTATGTTTTCTCAAGGGAAGGCTCTCACTTAGATTTCAAAATTGTTAAAATTGTGAGTTTCTTCAATTTTATGTTTCTGTGCATACATAGAGATCCATATGGTATGGGTTTTAACAGTTCTAACTTCTAAGAGAAATAATTGGCTATTGAGGGATTTGCATATAAACTTGCCATTTTGGACTTGATTTTGAGGCCATGGCAGTGCAAGGAAGATGAAGCAATCATTAATGTTGATTATTGCAGATGGAACTCCGCTGTGTTTGGAGATCCATCATGTCATCCAGAATGTATTGAGTTTGGCCTCCAGGTTCATGGCCATTCCATTCTATCACAGTAGTAATAAACGATAGTGTGTAATGCAGTAGCTGAATCTCATGCCAGTAAGGCTCTGATTCTTTGGCCATGTTTTTTCCATGTTTTCATGACCTTTGTAATTGTGATTCCATTCGTGGGTCATTCTTAATTATATAGAGCCGTCTCTAAAAAAGAAAATAATAATAAAATAAAATAAAATAAAATTTTAAGGACATTCCAAAACATATAGCAACAATTATTGACATCCTAAAAATATAATAAATCAACAAACCCACCCCGAGAGGTATTTGAATCGTTACCCTCCGTTAAAATTATTCAATTAAGCTCTGCAACTAGCCAGAGCTCTGTGGTGATCCATTGCTAACTTAATCTTCAGAGCTGGCTTCCCGACCGCAGAGTCGGCCCACGTCTAACCTTGTTTTGCAGGCAAACATTAAGGGATCTGAAGGCTAAAGAATTTTTGGATGCATCGGAGGTGGAGACAGACGAAGAATAAGTTAGCAAGAAAGGAGAAGGCAAAAGAAAAAGATCAAGGACGAACAAAAACAACAACAAAAAAGTTTACTTGATGGAAGAGCATACGAGCTCTTCATCCTCCATAGAGTCCAGGACCTCTCGATTAGCTGGCATTCGGGCGTTGACAGCCCAATCACAAGCCAAGTCAGTATCACGGGAGACCAGATTCCCGAGCCTTCAACTTCTAGGGGGGATGTAAGCACTCCCCTGCTCGACCCTGCTCCTTTTTGAAGCAGCATCGCCCGCCAAGTTTTTCTTCCTCTTGGCTAGGTTGAAGTCTTCCTAGGTGGATTCGGTGACATCAACAGGTTCTTTTCCCTAGGCAATAGGTTATTGTCAAACCTTTAGAAGCCCCTTAGGGGCATTGGAAACAACCTCCAGCGCAAGCTTTGGATGGGCTGCCCGATCCTCGGCAGCCTCAAAGCCTTGGTTAGCCAAGGCCTTAACACCTTTGGATTATACTTGGGAGGCACTACAAAACAAAGGAGGGTTAGTACAATAAAGAATATGCATAAAACAACAAGGAAAAGTTATAAGGGATCGGGAGCTCACCACAGGCTAAACCCCACCACTGAAGAACCGCCTCATACTCCATGGCAAGGCCATGGATCTCTTGATGCACTCAAATAGCCTTTATCTTTTGAATATCCTTGTCCTCGGCAGGAGAGATGGGAAGAGGACGATTCACCTAGGTGTAGGAGTTTCGGTGGCTCCAGGTGATCGGGAAGTTAAGTTCGGAAGGTGTTGCTCGACAAAATAAATACTGATGGCGACACCCCTTATGGTTTGATGGACCGGTCCCTTCAGCAAGGGTGTTGCCCGACGATCCTAGCTCACTCTTGGGATGCTTGGAGAAAAAGACCCAACCCTGAGGGTTGGACTTACTAAGATAGTAGAATTGGGAGAACAAAGAAAGTGAAGGGGTGATTTCGAGGTCGAGACACAATCCGATGAAGCCTATGATATGTCTCTAGCTATTTGGGAGAAGCATACTGAGACAAAGGTCCCAATGGTTAAGAATTTCAGCTAGAGAGTAGAGTAGAAGGGAAATCTCACCCCACTCTTTAGAGTATCAACATAAATTAAGAACTCTTCGGGAGGGTTCGAATCAGCTCTCTCATCTGGGTTAGGAACCCGAAGGAGATACGAGAAAGGAAGAGAGAAAGTTGGAGGAGATTTCTTCCACTTTGGTGTGGGGAATATGGGAAAATTGAAGGAGGGGCAATTTGCAGGCCTCTTTGACGGTCAGGAACTCCCAACAATCGCTTGATGAGAAGCCTTTTGCTTTCGGGAAGGGGAGGGAGAAATGATTATACCCTCAACAACATTCCCTAGTTGTTCCCTAGGGTTTGAGAGAATGGAGGACAACCAACAATCGATGATCCTCGCATTCTTATTGCCCGATAGATCAACCGAAGACGAAGGGCTGGGTTGGTTAGCCGAATCATCTCCGTCAATCGAATGATTGACGGAATCATCATTAGAGGTTTTGCCACTACCCATTGAAAAAGGAAGAACATGTTCTAAAGTTTGGCTGAAAAAGGAGAAGGATTTAAAACCTAAGTGATTCTATGGGAAAGATCATGAACCCAAAAAGAGAAAAATAAGGAGATAGAAGAAGGAAGAGAGCTGAAGAACAAGAAACTTACTTGATTCTAGAGTGAGTTGTAGATGCAGGAAGTTGCATATCGAAATTGGAACACTTGTAGTTTCGAAGAACTTGCTAAAGACTTCAAGCACAGGCGAGCTCACGAAATGGCAATGTAAAAGGGGGTTTAAATAGATGTGACAAGGTTTTGGACGAATGATGTCAACTTCAATCAACAGACAAGGATGAAGTCGAGTGGTTGTATTCAACGAGTGAGATTGATTGGGAATCAACGGCTGTAGGACTCTGATGTTTTGAGAAGAGGCCATCATGATGGCGCTGCTCCCTGGGGCCATGTGGCGTAAGGGGCACCAGTTATGAAAGTGGATACAGCTCGATGAACATATCGTTGTGTAGACAAAAGTAATAAATGTGAAGTTTGGAGAACGAGAGGACGTTTGGTTTCCAACCTACCATGTTCGATGATCACGATAGAGAAAAAGCAAACCAAGCAATTGGTCGTTTCATCCCAATCACATGGCTTGGGGGGCTCATGATGAGGATAAAATAATAGCGAACTAGGTTCAACCATGGTCAGGTCATGGAACCCGGTTGGACTAGTCCAAAGGACGAACCAGCAGGTAGGGTGAGGATGAAGGAACTTGATAGTTATGGAAATAATAGCTCTGTGGTGATTCATTGCTAACTTAACCTTCGGAGGTGGTTTCCTGAACACGGAGTCGGCCCATGTCCAACCTTGTTTTAGAAGCAAGCTTTAAGGGATCTGGAGGCTAAACAGTTTTTGGACGCATCAGTAGTATTAAGGATTTATCTTGTCTTCAAGGTACTAAGCCTCTATAATGTGCATTCATTACTAAGTTGTGTTATACACATCTCAAAAATTAAACAGATCAGGGATTCGAGGCCCAACCTAGCAATGGGATGTCTTCCTAGCATTTCTTTGGTGTTGGTCTCCCTAAAGACGAGTTGAATCTGAATTATTACAACATGCATGAGAGTGATCTATCTCTTGTCAGAATTAAGTCAAGGATTGTTTTGATGTTGTCTAGACTCCCCCCCCCCCCCTTTCCAAAAGGCAACTTGTATGTTGTCTAGATTACATACAACTCCAGATCGTCTCCACCCAACATGCCCGTGCCCCCATCCCCTACACTCAAATAAGGCCCGACACAAGGATGGAGGAATGGCGAAGTTGGGTGGAGAGGATTTCTACTCCTCTGGCTATTATTTCAGATGTTGTTATTCAACCTTCATGGGAGGGAGTTGGATTTCCTACACCTACTTCCGGCTGCCCAACTTTATGTCTCACACTCATCTGACACAGGCACCTTGGGCCTACCAATTGTTAGAAGTATCCACAACATCAAGTGGTTTGGATTAAACTTCAAGGGTAAATTCTTCTCTTTGGTTCCTGTAGGAGGTCAAGTTGGTAATAAGGTGAAGGCCATGCATTAAACTTCAGATAAGCAGCTTAAGTTGGAACTTCCATTACTATTATTGGAAAGGAAGCAAAAGTTATGTTTTCAACCAAAGGTGGAATGGTTACGTCACTTACACGGAACACCTCATTAGCTTTGTATGATGAAGTTACAGAAGAATGTGAGGTGTTGTGATCATATAAATTGATGCAAAGAAAAGAAGTGAAGAAATTAGAAATGGTAGTTATGGGATGATGGATCCAAGAACATTGGGGGTGTTGATAGACCCGGTTAAAGCTTATGTTCTATGTATGAAAGAGATTGTTAAACCTCAATTGCATTTATATTAAAGGCATTGATGTTGTCATTTATGATGTGACCTTTGTAAGTGGTTAGGTTTATCAGTGATTCGCTATAAGATGTTGATGGCTCCAAGAACATTGGAGTGTTGATAGTGGACCCAGTTAAAGCTTACTTTCCATGTATGAGAGAGATTGTTAAGCCTCAAATGCATTTGTAGTTGTTGGTGCAGAATTTGCCGGAGTTATAATTCGTAAATCACTCCAATCTCTCTAGATCTGGTTCGACCTGATCTTGTATCCACTCTTACCTACAAAATTGATGAAAAACAATTAGAAACAGAGCCGATCACTTGGATTGCCACTCTGTCTCGAACAATCAAGTCAGTGAGTGAAAAAGGATTAGGGTTGCAGAGCTCCAAAGAGCTCAAAGAGATTTCAATATTTAAGAGCAAGAAAGTGCAGGATGTTTGAGTGAATGAGAGTGTGTTACCCTTTACCTAAGCTTTAGTCCTATTTATAGATTCCATTGACTAACTTAATCTTGCCTGAGCCATCGATTGAACACTGTAGAATCAACAGTTAGGATTAGATCATTGAGTGGCTTTTAGTTTGATCTCGTGTTTGGTTTAAACCGTTGGTTATTGCCGGTCGACTTCAATGCAAACCAGCTTTTAGGTAATTTATCCACAACACGAGCCCCCAAGCTTGCTTACCAAGTCAAAGCCGAATTGAGACTCTGGTTAGGAGGTTTAAGCTTTTCTTCTAATCGTCATAATTGCCTTTGTCTAATCACCTCGAGTTTATTTCTTCACCTGATCTAGGTTGTGAGAATTCTTCAGTATTTGAACACATCTCCGGTCAAGAGAATTTATTAAAACATTGAGTTCATCCTTTAGTTGAAAAAGTTCATCAAAAATTCTGAGCTCATCCTTTGATCAACTAAGTTCATCAGGAATCCTGAGTTCATCTTTTGATTTATATAGCTCATCAGGGGTCCTGAGCTTATCATTTGATCAACGAAGTTCATCAGGTATCGTCAAATTCTTCTCTGAGATGGAGAGTTCATCAATGAATGCTGGATTCATCAGAGCCAATCCTTTGCCTTTGAAGTTAATCATTCAACTTGAAAATTAATTTTCGAACTCGCTGCCCACGTGGTGAGATCTAGACTCACCAATGTTTGATGTTCCAAAATCATAATTAAATTTCAAAACTAGAATTTTGGCTTGCGGTTTGAACTTATTTGGAACTGTATCTTCTTGCCTTGGAAAAGCTCAATCTTTGTAAGTATTTCAAAAATAAACTTAAGCCCCCAAAATCGTTTCGAATATCTAATGAAGACCTCAGCTTGTCTGCATTTCACCATCCCCTCATAAATTCTAACCTTTGTTTTAAGCGGATATGATTGATCTTCCGACATACGGTTTCAATGCCTTTTTCTTGATATCCATCTTCTCCACGTGTTCAATTGCTCTATTCCAAAATCTGGGTAACTCAACCTTTTGTTTCTTCGATGTTGATTTCGATCAGTTACAATCATTGATTTGAATCATCGTATATTTTCCCTCCAAATTTTAAGAGTTCCAATCACGTTGTTTCAATCCCTATATTTACCCCTTCTCTGTTGCATCCTTTCTTGTTCATCTTCTTCTCAGCTCTATCTTTGCCTTTTTTGTTGCCTACAACTTTTTTCATTATTTTGTCAAACTTTTTACGAACCTTCTGATAACTCTATGAAATAGAGTTCAGTTTGGTAATTTTATACTTGAGATAGCTTGATTTAAGAGTATTTTATCTTTGTTTTAGTGTTAGTTGTCATTAGATGTTGTTTTAGTGAGTCTTAACATTTTAAGTCTTGTAAAGGTCCTTTATGTCATTCTTGCATGAATTTCTTTTCAATTAATGGATGAATTTGATTAACCCTCTTTCTCTTAGCATTGTAGGTGAAGACCCATAAGAGAAGAAGAACATGTCTTCTAAATTTGCTGTAAAGAGGCTACAGCATCACGGAGCAAAATATTTCCAGATTGAACTCACATAGAAATGACTAAAAAGGGCTAACTAAATGGGACTTTCTTCTTGTAAATATGTGAATGTTCTCAGCCTTGGATATCAGAAGGGAACATTCTAATCCTACAGTCGAGATTTCTACCCTATCATTGGGGGAATTTTTGGGGAAAAGAGAAAGAGGTTACAAAATGGAAGAAAGGCAGATTTACAATGGAGGAAAGAGGAGAAGAGCTGAGCTCGTGTGGAAGAAACAGACTTGCTGGAGAAAGAGACCTGCTGGATGATAAGAGTACCTGAACTTGTATTTTGAGTTGTAATTATTCAGTGTTCTTTAGTTTTATTGCAGTACAATATATTATCAATGAATTCAGCATGTTAGTTATTGATTAATTTCATTTATTGATTGATCATCCATGAATGAATGCTGTGATTTTAGTTAACTGGAAGGTTAATTGAGTCTAGATGATTGCTTTGAATGGCGTGAGTTGGCTTAATCTTTATTTGGATTTAGCTAATTAGTAGGTTGGGTGAGAATACTCACTTGCCTCATGTTGCCATGATTGGAATTGGGTATAAGTTGCATTATCATTTCATTTCTCCATAGGAATATGAGGATTTTGAATTAGGATGCTAACGCATATGTGGATTGGAAAATGCCATTATGTCTTTTCGTTCCAGGGTCTTGATATACTTTGTGATGTAGTATTGCTATAATATCTGCATTATAAATTTAGGGGAGGGGAAATTGATTCCCAACACTCATATCATTCATTAAAGGTCCTTCTATGGCATATTTTCCATTTAAGTTCTCAAGTTTAATTACCTATCATTTGTTTATTTAGTCCATCAATCACAAATCAATTTTGTTAATCTTGTTTAAATCAGTTTTACTTTTACATTGAAAGTTAAAGATAAAATTCTCCGTGGGATCGATACTCTACTTAATATTTACTACTTGATTGCGACACGTGCACTTGCGTAGCATCTTTAGATACAAGCAACACCTTCCTTTCCCATCTTTCTTTTGCTTCTTCATGGATCATCCTGATAACCCTATTGATCTCTTCAAAACCTGTTTCAGAGGACATACTGTTGATCTTTCCACCATCAGCCACGGTAAAGCTGCCATCTAGGTTGGGTTCCCGTTCCATATGCTCACTATGAGGTAATGGTTCCTTACAAAGATGTAGATACTGAGAAAGAGAAAAAGAACATGAAAACTGTTGGCCCTGAATGGTACCCTGCTAAGATTAAGAAAGCCAAGTTATCCTCTTATCTCCAAGATTACCGCTTTCCTCTAGAATACAAGGCTTGGGTTCTTGAACCTTCTGATCGTGCCCACCTGACTGCTCCTGGAGTTATTGCCATTTATATCAAGTCTCTAGAAGTTGGATTTAGGATTTCTCTAAACAGTAAAATTTGTCCTTGCCAATTGACCCCAAACAATAAGAGACTTGTCAATTGTTTTTGGGTATTTGTTCGAAAATGGGACATAGTCCTTCAACCAATCTCTTCAGGAATTATTACACTTTAAAAGTTGGAAGTCAGTGTGGTTTTCTGCATTTTAAAGGAGAACCATTATCAGTGTCGAACTAGATGATCGTTCTATCTTTGCTGACTCATCCATTCTGCATGATAACAAGGGCTGGAGAGAAAAATCTTTCCTTTGTGCCATCCGCTTCCTAAATTATCACTCCTGATGGGGTTTCCATTCCATTACATCCTTGGCTCCTTTGAATCAGAGGCCTCCTTTGGATGAGTATGCTCATAAAACATGGGATTTGTTTCCCTCTAGCATTCAAATAGATGTTAATGAATTCAAGACTGATGATGGGTTAGCCCGTTATGGTCTCCTACCATGTATATTTCCTTTCGTTTCCTTGTCCTTTTTTTTTCTTTTGAGTTTTTCATAGTGACTTCTCAGGGGTTGGAACTTGGAAAGCCCCTAGCATTGCTGACATTCAGCAGGAGGTTCATGCTGAGAAAGAAGCTAAAATTGCTTCTAAGAAAAGTAAAAGAAAAAAGAATGTTGGAGACAAAGGACTTAATGAAGACAATGATGGTTCTGATGAAGAACATGATGATGTCAAATTGAAGAAAAAGAAAACCAAAAGAGAGAAGAAATTTTGTGGAAAAGGAAAAAGAAGTTGATGAAGAAATTGATGAGACCAATAAAGAAAAGGCCTAAAAAAAGATGAGGACTTCAAAGAGGAGACTTTGGTCCTTGGGACCTTCCTCCAGTCAAGATTTGACATCCTAGAGAAAAAGTTAAGAATGTGCGAACTTCATCTCCCTCGAAGGAGAATCTTGGGGAAAAGAGGAATATAGAGGGGGCAGCCAAGCCTGTCCAGCCCTCTAATCGTGAAGTCTCCACTCTACCTTCCCCAGTTCATCCTTCTGACAGTGAAAGTGAAGTTCCAACCATCCATTCTTTAGAGTTTTTGTCAAAAACAAATGTGTTTTGACTTACCCCTTTTTGGTGAGGTCATTGGATAAGGTCACACTTCTCCCAGAAGAAATCCAGAGGAGGAAACAAGAGGTGAGAACCCTTCAGTTAATTTGATTGACCAAATTAAGAAAGTGATTGAAGAAATCGCTGCTTATGCTGCAGGTGAAGTTGTTGAGCAAATTGCTGATCAACTTTTTGATGAAGATAATCATGAAGGATTATCCCTTGCACCTGTCCACATTCCAGAAGATGCTCCTGCAAATGTTCTAGACATTCCTAATGCTCTAGATATTCCTACTGATGTTCCAGATATTCCTGCTGATGTTCTTGATATTTCAATTAATGTTCTTGTTTTCTCTAATGCTCAGTTAATTCCTGATGTTCCCCTTATTCCAGATATTCATGTCCTTCCCCAAGTTCAGCCCTCAGCTGAAACTAGTAGCCAAGAAAATCTAGTAGCTGAAGTAGTTGATTTTCAAGTCGCTTCTAATGATGCTGCTTTAGCACCACATGATCAAGAAGTTGTTGATGCTACACCAGATCATCAATTAGGTCCAGCTCTTCTTGAAGATAGCTAGAGTGCCGCCGATTGGGAGACCACTTCAAACTCACATGGAATCTGAAAGAAAATCATCTTGCCAATTCGAATTGGGAGGTTGCCTGAGAATGGGGTAATAAAGGCAGAATTCCTCGTGAGAATGGGGAAACTACCGCCATGAATGATTACTGTCTATATTCACATGCTTGGGGGTAAGAATTTCCTAAAATTTTCTCTTCTTTTTGTTGACTTATGATCAATCTTCTATTCTAAATCCTGTTATTAACATTCTGAGTTGGCCTTTTTGATCTATTCATTTTTCCCTTTGCAAGTACTTTAGTGCTGCTTTCAATGCCTTTTTTGAGGTACTAGAAAGAGAAAAAGTTCTTTCTATCGAAAACCAAGAGCTGGTCAAGAGGAACTTTGAACTGATTATGGGCAAGATCTCCCAGAGGCCATTGTTGGAAGCTGAGGTGCCAAATCGGAAAGATCGTTCGAAATTGATGGTTACAATCACTTTCTTCGCCACATGGGAAATTCCTCACAGAAAAATTGATCATGGCCGATGCTCAAAACTTGTTGTGATGAAGTTTGGGGTGAAGCATCTTAAGATTCTCAACCACGATTGAATGAGATCTTTGCAAAAAGATTGTCCGTCGATTCCTCTCCCCAACCATGGACTTTCTTTTCCGTTCGAAAGATTAGTCATCTTGAAGATGATAGCACTTTAGAAGAAGCTGAAAGTGAAGACACCTCTGATGAAGAAAAATTTGAAGAAAAGGTTACTGATAAGTCCAATGATGATAGCTCTGAAGTTGGAAGTTCCAATTCTTGAAGTTATGAATCCGTTGATGAAGACCTTGTTGAAGATGAAGAGAATGATGACGCCCAGCCATAACATTATCTTTTGGTGATGATGCTGACTCCATTGGAATCTTCTTCTTCTCTCTTTTTTACTTTACTATAATTTTGCAAAGAAAATAGTAATAGCATAGTTATACTTTCTCCTCCTTTGAAAAATCTACAAGTATAAAAGTATTTCTTTTTGAAAAAATTGGCTGATAAGAAGCCTTCATGGCTGATGAGAAGCCTTTTGAAAAAATTGGCGGATAAGAAGCTTTCGGGGCTGAAGAGAAGCCTTTTGAAAAAATTGGTTGACAAGAAACCTTCTTGGTCGATGAGAAGCCTTTTGAAAAAATTGGATGATAAGAAGCCTTTGAGGCTGATGAGAAACCTTTTGAAAAAATTGGCTGATAAGAAGCCTTTGTGGCAATATGAGAAGCCTTTGGAAAAAATTGGCTAATAAGAAGCCTATGGAAAAAATTGGCTGATAAGAAGCCTTCGTGAATTTCATTACGAATGACAATAATTCCAAGTACAAGATCGTTATAAATACCTAAAAAACTTCTACATATATCATTGATAATATTTCTTCAAATGAATCACATTCCAAGGTAATCTCAATCGATTTCCGTGCAAGTATTTGAGCCAATAAGTATTTGAGCTACCAATCTTGATCACCACATAAGGGCCTTCCCAATTTGCTAATGACTTTCCACAGTTTCTGGGATTTGAAGCTGATTTCTTCCTCAAAAGCAAATCTCCAACTCTAAAAGATCTATTCATGATCTTTGCATTGTAGTAGGCTACTGTTCTTCGCTAATATTCTATGTTCCAATACAACACATTTTTCTCTGACTTCATCTATGAACTCCAGGTTTGCTTTTAGACCTTCATTCATTACTGGATAAAATTCTTTTGATCCTTCAGATCCTGCTATTACTTCCACTAGAGCCAAAGCTTTAGATCCATACATTAGCTTAAAAGGTGTCTTTCCTATAGGAGTTCGAGCAGTAGTTTTGTATGCCTAGAGTACATATGGTAATTCTTCTACCCGTTGAACATTTACCTCATCCAACCGCCTTTTAATCCCTTAAGAAGGGTTCTATTTGTTATTTCAATTTGCCCATTACAATGTGGGTTGGCAATAGAAGCATTTATGTACTCCATGTGATAATGTGCGCATAATTCTTTGAATCTCTCATCGTTGAATTGCTTACTGTTAATACAACTTAGAGGGGGGTGAATATGTTGCAACTAGTGGACTTGCCATTTTTCAGTTTAATTGTAAATACAAAAGTAAATTGTAGATTTCAATGATAATTAAGTAATGCAATCAATCCATAAGACAAGTATTCTATAGTGGTTCGACTTTGCAAGTCTACGTCCACTCCTCTCTTGGCCTCAAGAGAGTATTCCATTAGTGAGTGTCTTTCAATATAATGGATGAAGATCAAACCCTTTACAATCTATGTTTAATAGGCAAGAACACCCTTTACAATCTTTGATTGTATAGAGATCCAACCCTTTACAATCTATGTTTAATAGGCAAGAGCACCCTTTACAATCTTTGTTCTAAGTAGGGCAAGAGCACCCTTTACAATCTTTGTTATAAGTAGGGCAAGAACACCCTCTACCAATTCTAATCAACCTAGACTAGAATTGAACAATCAATACAATTTGAAGAATTGAAAGATATTACCTAACAAGGGGTGTGACACTTTACTCCTTGTGTGAGTGTGATGCAATGAGGAATGAATGCTCAAAAGATGAGATGCACCATTAATGAAGTTCCAATGGCCTTCAATAACTCCAAGCTTGACTCCAATGAGCTTGCTTGAAACCTTTGGAATGTCCTTCAAAGTTGAATGAAGTTGGAAGGCAAGTGATCAATGCTTGTTCACCAATTTGAGAGCTTTGAGAGTTGTTAGGTAGTAAATGCTCAATAGGAAAGGTAGAGGCTCTCAAATGGGGGGGGGGGGGGTTGGGCTTATAAAGAAGGCATCTAGTTGATTGTCCCAACCTCCATATGGATAGAAAATTTCTGTGAAATTTTAGTCTAGATGGACATCCATTTGACTAGATAAAAATCCGTCTCAAATTTAGCCCATAAAAATATAGCCGTTGGGCTAATTAGGGACAGACAAACATCCGTTTAGCTCTTTGTGACCAGACAGACATCGGTCTACAGCACAGAGTGCACAAGAAGGTTTATAATTGGACTTGATTGCGTTTTTGGTATTTCTAGCCAACCCTAAGCTTCATGCTGTCCTAATATGTCATAGGTCAGTCTAATGACATGATATGCATATAATTTAATGCGGATATATATGAGTGCATGTTTATGTGTCCTAAGTCCTAAATTCATCTAAATCTTGAACTTGACTTGATCTTCGCATCTTCTTGTGCTTTGAACTTGATGTTTATCTTGACCTTGATTTCTTGTCCAAGTTACTTGATCTTGACTTGGGCTTAAGCATCCGGTGAGTTTGGTCCAATGAGTTGGATTTGGTCCACTTGTTTTAGTAATGAGCTGGACAATCCCAACTTAATGTAGACATTAGTAATTTGTGTTTGGTATCATCAAAACTAATGGAGGCTAATGTGGCAATGCTGACATTACATTTTCCAATAGCTTACCATGATCTGTAAGTAGGACTTTAGGTAGACCAAACCTGAATTTCACCTTATTTGAGAAGAATTTCACCATTTGATTGGTAGTTATGGTGACTAAGGCCTCAACTTCTACCCACTTGGTAAAATAATCGATTATTGCTACAACGAACTTTCTTCCTCCCGAAGCTATGGGAAATGGACCAAGGATGTCCATTCCCCACATAGCAAAAGGTATTGGGTTGAGAATAGAAGTTAATTGATCAATAGGTTGCTTCTATATTGGAGTGTGGATCTGGCATTGATGACATCTCTTTACATAATCCATAGCATCATGATGCATTCTTGGCCAATAAAATCCTTGCCTCAGGATTTTATAAGCTAAAGCTCTCCCTCCTATGTGACTTTTGCAGATTCCTTCACGGACCTCTGTTAGCGCATACTGAGCATCTAATATTCCCAAATATTTTAACAATGGACCAATAATTGTTCTTTTATAGAGCAATCCAATTTTCAAGAAAATTTTTGTTGATCTTCTCTTTAAGGTCAGAGCCTTTTGTTTATCTTCAGGTAAGATGTTGTCTCTGAGATAATCTATTATTGGATCCATCCAGGATGACTCGGTATCAACTTCCATTATCTCTAGCTCTAAATAAGTTGGGGAGTTTATTCTTCGATATATAATGCCTGTGGAAGAGAATTAAATTTTGTTGAAGATAGCTTTGCTAAGGAGTCGACATTGTGTTATGATTTCTCGCTATCCTCAATATTTGGAACTGCGTGAACCATGCTTTGCACTCGAGCACCTTCCTCAAATAATTGATCTTCCTGTTATCCTTTGCTTCATACGCACCTGTGACTTGGCTAACCACTAGTTTAGAGTCACTTTTGACCTCAATATTTTGCACACATAATGATTTAGCTAGGCGAAGTCCTACATTTAAAGCTTCATATTTTGCCTCATTGTTAGAAGCATGAAACTCGAAGCGAAGTGCACTCTGAACAACAAAACCTGTTGGACTTTGTAGGATTAACCCTGCTCTTGATCCCTAAGAGTGACTCGATCCATCAACATGGATAACCCGTCTGCAAGTAATTTCATTGCGATTTCCTCGATCCATGGGTGGCGCGACACTCTCAACGACAATGTCGACTAAAATTTATGCTTTGATTACAGTTCTGGGTTTGTAATCTATGTCATGCTCTGTTAATTCCACTACCTAAGATACTAATCTCCCAGCGAGGTCAGGTTTATGAAGAATCTTCTTCAATGGCCAATTAGTCAAGACAATTATAGAATGTGCTTGAAAATACGGTCCGAGTTTACTTGTTACTACTACTAGAGCCAAGGCTTGTTTTTTGTTTTCAGGATATCTATTTTCAGCATTTAATAATGTATGACTCGCAAAATAAATTGGATTTTGATGCATACCTTCTTCTAGAATCAATACTGCACTCACCGTTGTTGTAAAATCCAGCCCTATCCTAACCCTGACCCTAACCCGGATCCATTGTTGTTTTTAGGTCCGAAGACCCGAAGCGGTGGTAGAAGAGACTTGTGGACCCTTTTGATTGATAATTATGAGTCGGAGATCGAGCCCATGGACATTGACGATGATACCCCTTACTTGAGTACATTGTCGGTGTTTAGTGAAAATCTGCGCATTGAAGAAGAGTAATTTAATTGAAGTACCTAATGGACTCCCGTGCACAATCCGAAGGTATTCCCCGAAACTAGACTTCTTGATTGAATTGTAGAAGAAAACCCCATTCAATTTGACCTTGTATAGCCCTCCAAGTCCCTGTCCGAAGTTGCTGAACAAAATCTGATTTTCTGTTGAATTCTAGTTTGGTCGATGCCATCGACCAAGGACCATCGACCAAAGTTTCCCAGGCAGACAAGTTAATGATTCTTTGGAATATTCCCTATTCTATTTATACTAGCCTCGTGTTTTGAGCCCTATTCCAATGATTTATCACTCCTGAGAACGTGGGGAGAGCTTCCCAAAACACCTCCTAGGCATTTGTGAAGAAGATCCCACCAAAACTCATTGTTAATCATTGTTCCTTGTCTCCATCAACAACTACAAGGTATGATTCATCACTCCCACTCTCTATTCTATTCTTTTCTATCATTTTCTATCCCTCTTTTGCTGTTGAGACCTTGGAGATGGTGCTGCAACTTTGCAACCATCACTCCAAGTGTCCACTCTTGCTTAACCTATGATCCTCTCACTTGTCTATTGATGCTATGCCCCCATTTCAAGCCTTGCATATACATTCTTTGATTTTCTTCTTAACATCATGCCTTCTTGTACAAAACCGATGTATATAGTGTGCTATGTACATGTTTATCACTAGCATATGATCCTAATCAAATTCCTATATGTTCCCTTAGCTAATGCATACCTTTTCAATGTCAATGCAATCAATTTCAATCCATGCTATGATGCTTGTCTCTTGAACTTAGTAGCTCAATTTGGGCTTTCTATTTAGACCATTAGATTATGTTAATTCCTTGATTTGTAGTGTCCTCATACTGTTCTTAAGCATCCCTCCAAGTTCCGGATCGATCCGAATCCTGGAAGACCAATTTCGGACCAAAATCCCCAAAACCCATTATGCAGCCCCGAAGACAATTTTGGTCGATCCTCTTTGGTCGATGCCATCGACCAAGGACCATCGACCAAATTGTTGCTGACAGCAACCTCAGCCAGTTTTGATCCGTTCGACATCCGATCTTCCTGATTTCTTCTCTAACCTCTTATTTATGTTTGTTTAGGGTCTTAACACTACTTTTGGATCATTCCTTGGTAATTCTTGATTCATCATCAACTCAACCTAAGGTAAGGAAGGTTATCTCCATAAACACATAGGTTATGAACTTATGCCTTGGTGATTATACTTAGTGAATAATCTCTTAATTACTTTTGATTATTATAGGACTGCTATACATGTTTTAGAACAGTAGTATTGCGATTCATATACTCTTGTCATAATGATTTATTATTCTTGTTACTTGTATTCATGATGGACCAATTCGATGTTATAATTTAACTTTTATCATGATGATGTGTCAAATGTATGAGATATGATGGACTTGGGTATGTGATTGCCTAGGTATAACTTGGGATCGGAGGGAATAGTATGGGATGTTCTCCGAAGATGCCTATCGACACTTTCTCGGGTTATTGGATGACATACATAGGATTGTCCTTGTCGTGTCAGACCCGAATCGGAAGGGCATTGAGACCGAACGACTCGTGGTAGTGTATGGTTTGATGGGCGCTCAAGACCGGTAACCAACCCGGGGAGGACATAAACCATGCTACGGATACCCGAAAGGGGCCATTTATTGGTAGGGTTGCAAATAGCTAGACTTGGGCTCACGGGCGCTCAAGACCGGTAACCAACCCGTGAGAGGACGTGAGAGCTTCCCGTTTACTATTTGTGGATGACCAATAGGGTTGATGAGTCTGTAATCCGGGATTACGCTGACTCTAGTGTGAAGGATACCGGAAAGGATCGCCTAGGGCAAGGAATGGACGTATCTGGATCTGAGTTGATATGACTGAGTAGATGACTTGCATTGGGCTAGGCTTTACCTTGACATGCGCCAATACTTATACCAAATGGTGATGTGAGAGAGTGGTGACCGAATCCCCTACCATGGTTTGAGAGGACTTTACCCAACTACTACGGCAGTCCCAAGATACGGAATTGGTTGAGGGAGAGTGACTGATGACCCAAAGAAGTATGGTGTTATGGCTTAAAGCATGTCTACCATAGAGACTAGCATTCATAGAGTTAGAATCATACTCGCATCATATGTTTCATATCACATTGCCTTATGTTATGATTTGTACTTATATGATTTTGAATTATGGAATAATTGCCTTGCTGAAGTTCTTTTGAACTCATTCCTTTTGTGCAAATGTTGTTAGATTTTCCTACAGGTATTGAAGACTTTGATGGCACACTCTACGAGACGGACTTTGATTCCTCATACTACCCTCCGGGTGGTAGCTACGGTGAAGATCAGAGTTATGGTGCCGAAGAGGATTACTCTACGTACTAGGGTTAGCCCCACTTTAGTGAGGGAGCGGCCGTGCTGGGCTTTCTTCGTCCACACCTATGAGGAGACGATCATTAGGATAGAAGAAACCCTTGCTTAGTGCCCCATTTCCCTGGATTATTGTTAAACATTTGGGATATGTAATTAACTTTCTTTGAGTTGCTCTTTAAATATAGGATTGTAACTTAACTTGATTTTACTACTTTTCCGCTGCCTTGAGAGAGTGTCTTTCACTCATTTTCTCATCCTTATGATTACACTTATACACTTGGTATTCATTATTTCCGCACTCTGATTAGTTGATCTTATCTTATTCATGATATCTATTATTTATTGCTTTTACCTTGATTATTATTGTTCATGATTGTGTTATCGCGTATGTGGGAGGCATGGTCCCTCGATGCTTGATCCTTGGACTGTGGATCACATTCCCGGGTATGCCAGATAGGGTACCGGCTGGGTGGATGTGACAGTTGTTGTTGAAGAGGATGGATATACTTGTAAAGCCTCCCCTAGAATTGGTTGAGACAAGACCGGTGGACTGGTCAATCGCCTTTTTAATTCTTCAAATGAAGTTTGATATTCTTCCGTTCATCTGAACTCATTTTGAGCATTCAAATTCTTTAATGCTCTGAAGCAGGGTGTGCATTTGTCTCCAGATCGAGATATAAATCTGCTCAAAGCTACTACCTTCCCAATCAAGCTTTGAATCTCTTTCACACTATTTGGGGGCTTCATATCTAGTATAGCTTTTACCTTTTCTATATTTGCCTCAATACCTCGCTGTGTGACCATGTACCCTAGAAATTTTCTTGACAAGACCCCGAATGCACATTTTTTAGGATTGAGTCTCATCCGCTTTCTTCTTAAAACCTCAAAGCATTCCTTTAGATTTGATAGATGATCATCTTTGACCTTACTTTTCACTAGGAGATCATCCACATACACCTCCATATTGCGGCCAATCTGATCATTGCTCTTTGGTACATTGCTCCAACATTTTTCAAACCAAAGGGCATCACGTTGTAGCAATAGCTTTCCCGGATTGTCATAAACGTTGTATGGGGTTGATCCTCCTTTTTCATAAGTATTGATTGTAACCAAAGTACGCATCCATAAAGGTCAACATTTGCTGACCTGAAGTCGCATCTATTAGCTGATCAATTCGTAGTAATGGATAACAATTTTTTGGATAGATCTTGTTCATATTAGTATACCCATCCTCCATTTACCATTACCAAGTTTGCTAACCATTTTGGACATTCAATTTGATTTATAAATTCTGACTTTTTGAGTTTCTAAACTTCAACTTTTATGGCCTCATGTTTTTTTGATGAGAAATTCCTCCTTTTTTGCTTTACGGGCTTTGTTGTGCTGTCAATCCTGGGGCTGTGTTCTGCTACTTCCTTGCTTAGTCATGGCATGTCTTGAGCTGACCATGCGAACACGTCTAAATTATTTTGGAGAAACTCTATCAATAGTCTCCTGTCCTGTTCAGTTTGTTCAGCTCCTATCATCGTTCCTCTTTCGAGATCTTTGAGTTTGAAAAAGATCTTTTCTAGTTTTTTTACTTGTTCTCCTCTCTGGATCTTTTCTTCATCTCTATTATCTATGATTTCAAGAGTTAAGGCCAGAGCTTTACCTTGAGCCTTTGAGTTCTTTAGGAATGTTGTGTAACATTGCCTTAGAACAAGTTTTCACACCAACTTATTCTAATAGTGTTTTGGATACAATTTTAGAATGGATTTATCAAACGCCATTTCCAAGCAAAAAACAATCTTTTAGCATAGAAACATTAAAAAATGGTTTTGCATAAAAACTGGTCTCTCAAAATAGAAACGTTACCAAACGCATACTAAGTGTATCTACAATAATAAGAAATAATAATACATAAAAAACGAAAGAGATCATTCCTTAAGCCTCAAGATCCTCCTAAAAATGTGTTGGTTAATAAGAGAATGTTTAGGAAGATCACCTTGGCTTGAATTTCTACCTTTTCATTTGGCCAATTTAGTCTTCTATAGGGGGTATGCAACTAGGTAGCACCGTTTTCCCATATGGAAATTAAAATATTCAATGAGAAGACAACAAGCTTGGTACACCAAAAATGACTTCAGAGAAACCAATGAAAAATAATGGTTCAGATAACAAAAGTGGACATGGATCAACATGCTATCAATGTATACATACTAATAATGAGAAGCATGGTTGTTGTAATTTTCATAATTTTATTTGAAAATTCAAACAATTTATTTTCCTAAAGGTTGGGTCTCTTTCCTAAAAGACACCTAAATGGCCAATAGGTGTCTTTGCTAACAAACATGCCTTAAGGGGAGAGGTTTGTTCTTTAGGAGACAACCTTTGATGGTGTCTCTTACTCTTCTATATAAAGGTATGAGATGTTTTGTTTTTATCGCACAAAAACATTTTTGAGAATCATTGGTTTTCTTTAAGTTGTGTCATAGAAAACGACTTGGTGAATATAGCTTTACGGATCCCTTAGTCCATCAATTATGAAAGTGCACCGTTTGCGATGGAGGGGTTGACTGATCTTGTGGGTGAAAATGCATTCTTGATCCGTGTGCATTATTCGAGGCATTTAAATACCTTAAAGAAAAAGGTGCGGACTACTATCGGTACGTTTCAACTCTGTCACCTTTGGTGTGTCACTTGATGTATACTACGATGCTTTCCAAAGAGATCATTCATGCCATTTGAGTCAAGATAAGTTTTCTAATTTTGCTTTATTTGTCTTATACGATTGTCCTGTGGTAATATATTTCCAACAATGGTTTCAAGTGGTTGTATCAAAGTACTGATACCAATATTATTATCTACCAATCCTGATTCCAATGCGTACTGATATAATATCAGTGAAATGGTAAATACCAATAGAAGATGGGTGTAGAAGAGTTTCTAATGCTTTACTTTTTTTGAAATATAAAAAACTTTATGTGCATAGCTGAACAATTTTTGTGTGTTTCCAACCTTGGCTTTTCGTGTCATCTTGTTAGCCTTTTAGGTTAATTATCCATCCACTTTTAGAAGTTAATAATAGATGTGTTATAACAATAAATATAGATGTAAAAGGTCAAGGGTTCAATCTATTATACAACAAAGGATTGACATACTTAGCAATGATCAACACCTTTAATGAAGAGGTCAAAGGTTCAAAGCCAAGTATCCTAAGTCCTAAATCTCACTTCACATCCACAAACCCATTGTTAACATCAACTCAAGTATACAGCTTTGCACCCATGATCTCATCTGGATACTTGAACTCATCCATACGTGCCCCATCTCTGTAGGTACAAGAAATTGATGGTTAAAATAGAAAACATAAGCTTTGTTGGATTACCCTATAATTGGTTAAATGTAAGTACATAATATATGTATGTCATATAAAAATGTATAATAATTATACGAAATTGACTAAAATCATGCATACCCAAAAGGAGCAATTTTGTGTTGAAGGAACTTGAGAAACAAAATGATTGGCCTAAGGGTGTCAATTGTGTACTGAAACCGTTTAACCATACTGAACCGCGCCGTCTAAAACCATACCCTACCTCACTATTCAAAATTTGGTACGGTATGTACCGAAACTGAATTTCTTTGGTACGGTTCAGGTTTTGGGTACTCATACCGTTGGTATGTACCAAAACCATACCAAATTGGTATGGTACCAAATTAAGAAATGTTAATGTTATTTTATAATTAAATATTAGCTAAAGTGTAGCTGAACGGATTTGTGAATAAGTTAGTTGAACGGTTCTAAATATTCACATCAGATTTGTTAAATTAAATATGAGTCGTCCTATAAAATTTCTATTTTTTCTCCCATTATATATGGGTCAATTAAATTTAAACTAATATCACGGGTTGTCGATTATCGTTGGCAGTACCGTCTTTCTTTTTCCTTTGTTTCTTCTTTAATATAGTTCTTCTACAGGTTCAACACAACTGATTTTCTAGAGAGACTTCGAAGAAAAAGGTTGGTTTTCTAGAGAGCGTTGTCTTCTTCTTTTCTTTTTGAAAAAATAGGAATTTTGTTGGACGATCTAGATTTAGTCAACAGATCTGACAGTAGAAATTTAGACTTGTTTAGTTAACATATTCACACGTCCGTTCAGCATTCCCTTAGGGCCTGTTTGGTTACATGAATCCAGAGAATTGAAATCTCTGGATTCATGAATGTGAGATTTATACACGTTTGGTTGTGAAAATATCTAGATTCATGAAATCTAAATATTCATCTTTTTACACTAAAAACGTGAATCTGTAGATTTTATGGGTATGGGGTGAAATCCAGAGATTTCATCCCTACTATAAAAACGCTAAACATTTGCGCATTCACAAAAATTACTAATAAATCCACAGATTTCATTTCACATATTCGGTTAACCAAATAGTTAATTTTATACATTATGACTCCTTAGATTTGAAATATATAGATTTGAAATCTCTAGATATTTGAAATTTTCATAATCATGTAATCAAACAGGCCCTTAAATATTTTACCTTTACCCTTTCCCTAATTGCCTATTTTAGTTTTTCGTTTTGTCTTTCACTCATCTTCTTAAATTTATTTGTTTTGTCTTTGTTAATATCATATTTAATAGATTGTTTGATCGCAATTTCATTAGGATCTTAATGAACTAATAACAAAAGTGGCATGAGTTCGTTTGTACTAAAATTGTACCGCACTAGAGACCGTGTTTAAAACGCTTTTCAGTACTGATTTAATACCAAAATCGTACCGAACCGTTTTTACAAATACCAAAATCGTTCCAAAATCGTTCCGTAATACAGTTTTGATTTTTTGTATTCAAAGTGAAACCATCCCGATGGACGCCATTTTTATTTATTTTTTTTTTTAATTTTTTATAAAGGGATGAAGATATTAATATGCCTTAGTAAGAGTCGAACCCACGACCTCTTTAACTAAGAGGTGGTGGTTTCACCTCGTAGAAGCCCAGAACAGCTCTGCGTTTGCATTGACACCCTTATATTGGCCATATCATTGGCTAGGAACCTAATAAAGAGCGAAACTGCATGCGATCTGCATAAAATCCTGTAACCGATCGAGCTTGTGGAT
The DNA here is from genome assembly GCF_041222555.1 of Hakea prostrata. Lineage (NCBI taxonomy): Eukaryota > Viridiplantae > Streptophyta > Magnoliopsida > Proteales > Proteaceae > Hakea > Hakea prostrata. Next base: position 34,304,210 of record NC_142600.1, read on the forward strand.
CTTCAGAATTTTCCTCTGTTCGATCCGAAAGAGGCTTGGGGTTTCTCCTCGAGCGCATCGAGGTGGTAAGTTCGCAGATCTATAATTTTTGTTTCTATCTAACTTCAGATCCGTTTCGTCAATGTAGGAAAAATGTGGTTTTTATGATCAGATGTTGTGATTTACCACAGTATTCTCCTCATTATATTCGTGAATCATTGCTTCTTCTCCTTGTTCTTGCGGTATTGCGCTGGATACTGATCTGTGTCCTCGTTTTTGGGCTCCAAGTGATCTCGATTTTGTGGGTTTTTTTATCGGTTCCGCCTTTGGCTTGATCTGATCTAAGATTACCTCATGACCGGAGTAGTTACAGGAGTTCATGCAGTCTCTTTCAATTTGAATGAAAGTTTTTATTTTCCATGGTGGAACTTTAAAAGCAGAATTTACCGGCTTCATGATGCAAATGTTGTCCCTTTCTATGATGACTTTCAAAAGGCCCAATTGCATAGCCGAGAATTAATCATTCTGAAAAGCATAAATGCATTCTTCTTTGGAAAATTAATCTTGACCTACTTCATTGAATCGTGCTTGATATGAGTTATTTATTTTGAAAGAGGATCCATCTACATTAATTGTAATCCATCTATAAGTTGGAGCTTTCCATCTAATCTCAACTCAAGGTTTGTTTAAACTACACATCGTTTTCGTATTACCATTGTAACTGAACTTCTCCTCGGTGTTCTGAATAATATTGAACAACAATTGTTGAGGAGTTTTTGGTGAATCTCCATGAGCTTTATTATTTATAACTTTTCCATAGGACCCAAAGCAAGTTGGACACAAGGAAAATATTCTCCTTGGTGCTCTGAATGCTAAGTTCTTGCTCCTGCTTGTTATTTGAGGAAGAAATCCCTTAATAAGGGATGGAGTTTATGATAAAGTGAAATGCAAACTTAAGCTCAATGGCTTATCCTCAGATACCGGTTTGAGTAAATTATATTGGCATGTCTTTATTAAATTTTTTTTGGCATTTATTTCTTCCCTTATCCTCTATTTGAAAATATGAAGACAGGACATCTTGGCTTTTTTGATACAATGCAAATTAGCATACACAATGAATGACCCTATAATCATTGTCTTGCAGATAATTTAGAGCCAGAAGGCCATGGGGCCTGCTCATTCTATTAGTTTGTTTGTCGTACTAATTGCTTTTGTAGAGTTTGACATAGAGCAACCACAACTCTGGCATGATAATTACAAGGTATTTTCTGTTTCTGTATAAACCATCTTAAATCCTTGCTTAATGTATTTAATAACTTCACCATGCATGTTTTTTGCATCTCAGTTAATCAATAAAATCAAGGATGCGCACGCAAATCGGACCAACGATTTACCAGAATATAGGTTTGTTTATATCCTTTACCTAATCAATGTTTTTTATTTTTCACTTAGAACTTGATCTCTTTCTAGGGCCTGTGTCTCTGTAAATGTGTGCGCGTGCGTGCTTGTGCACTTGTGTACGTGTGTGAGAACTTCACGATGACATTCTACTGCTCCTGAAGATGCAGAAACATATGATTCATTTATAACTCAAAAGGAAATTTAGCCAAATGTTAGATACAAGAACAAGATTTATTATATCTCATAAATTCTAGGTAAATATACTCAATACTTAGATTAGCTAAAAGTTAAAAAAGAACGTGAACATATATAAAATTTTAGGAGCCATAAATAGTCAGCCGTTTGTTATCATTTGCTAACAATTACTGTAGATTGCCAATGATTGTTTCTTATACAGTGGTATGACATTTATCACAACAAAAGTAAATGCGATATTATATATTTGACTGCGGTAATACTTTTCCGCTGCCATTTGTCAGATCTATCAGCACCATTAATTATCGATCTTGGTTGGGGCCAATTAATATGGTATCATGATAATTGCCATTTGAGTGAGCGATTTATGTATTATATGGTGATATTACATTACCATAGTTTTTAATGTGAGTACGCAGATAAATAACTTCCTCTACTTGGCAGCAGTGATTATAGGGCATATTTGATTTGTCTGAACTGAAAAGTTTTTTTTTTTTTTTTTTCTTTCTTTCTATTTTTTTTTTAAATATTGTAATTAAGTTGAATGTAATACTATATATTGTCAGTGATAATGTATATGATATAACCCAAGGTGTTGGTTAGATCTTCCAGGTTCTTCTTGAATAAGAGCCCGCACTAATTAAGGGTAGGATAGGTTAGGCTAGGCTGGGGGATTGGGTCCGTCTTTGCTGGTTCGTAATTCGAAGAGAGGGTTTAAGAAGGTCTGAATGTTCAAACTTAGGGTTTTGGAAGTTCTAAGAAATCTGCAGAAATTCTTCTCAAGGAAGAAGATGAAGTGCAGAATTTTCAGACCTTAGGGAAATAGGGTTTGAATGGTCTGATCAGGCTGAAATGGGGGGGTCACTTTTACCCATAAACAAACTCATATTGAACGATGAATGTGGTTTTAAACCTTTCTGAACATACCCCAAACTGATATCGTATTGGCTGCATGATCCAAGCACAGGGTACAAAAGAAGCAGAGAAGACTAATGAGCTTAAAGAACAAAGTGAACACGTCCAAGCCTTTGCAGATCATTTTTTAGTTTCAGTCAGACAAGAAGCAGCAGTAGGTCTGATATGAAAATGACACCTACGTATTACAATCTATCTCACTTACACCTTATTGCTAATTAACTAGCCTAACCAGCAAGTGTTGGGGAAATTTCAGGAGGGAAACAAGGAAATTAGGCATTTGACTATGAGAAAACCAATTGAAGCTCCAAGACATGGCATGAATGGATGGAGATTGAAGTGGCTGGGTAAGTGAAACCCTCTTTATGCCATCATATGGTATCTCAATCCTAGTTTCAATCATTTGGTAAAAAGTAATGTTGTCAAAAACAGACAGGCACATATAACAAAAATAGAAAGAGTTGCATAACAAAAAGAAAGGTTTCATTTGAAATGATGAATTAAGCAGGATAGATCAGCTAACCTAAGGTCTCAAAACGTTACAAAATGAATTCAAGTCATGCTGCCAATTAAAGAAACCAGCTTTAATTATTCCATAAGTATCTACTAAAAGAAAAGATGTGCCCGTACCAACCCGTCAGTAAAGATCACATAGTATCTAGATGCAAATATCAGGGGCCACAGAGAGCACATATATAAAATGGAAAAATACATAACCATACTTCTATGTTGAACAAGCTAACAACAAAATTCACAAACACACAAAAACATAAAACACCATGATTTGACTTATTGTCATTTTGATATAAAGAACAGATTAAAAACTAAGGTTTTTCAGCAATGGTTGAGCTCTTCAACTACCTTTCCACGTGCCTCCAGATGGGGAGAGGGGAAAAAAAATAAAAGAACTTAGATTTAAGACAAAATTATGCATTAGGATCACTAGAACTTTCACCAGAATTATAATATAAAATGATTATTTCCATCCTTTCTATTGTAACTTTATCATTCTTAACTGCTTTCTAATGTCAGCTTTATTATTCTTAACTGCAGGCTCATATGCTGCTACTGACTCCAGCTTCTCCAACTCATGAGACTTATGTTATCTGAAGCATTATCCTTGTGAGTTGATGGATCAGAACCTTTTAGAGGCATTTGTTCAGCTAGTTTATTCTGTTCAACAGTCCTCGATGAACACCCTGGAGGTTTGCTGGTGGTGACAACAGGCCTGCTTGATCGTTGAAAGTTAACCCTGAGATCACATGGCTTCTTAGACTGGGTGGTTTGGTTAGGATGCCCGCTGTTGGCTGGGAAGGAACAAAGCCAATAGAATTAGGGAGGTTTAAAGCAGAGCTTTTAATTGTGGAAGCTGCTCGCTTCCAAATATCTGAGCCAATGATGCTGAAAGGGTAGTCATTTGAACAAGCTACTCACTGGCTGTCATATTATGAGTAACCGGAGCCACTGAAGTTACTTTTGATGTTCTGGCATCATCCGTTTCTGATTTAGTAATAGGCGGAACATATGAACAAGTGTGTTTACCATGCTGCGCCCTGCAGGTAGTTCTCAGAATATTGACTGCTCTTCCCTACTAAGGGTTGAAGTTTATCTGCTTAAACGATGAGGATGGACAATTTGTCTCTCTGCTCAATCATGTTAAACCTTGAACTTCTTGCCACCATGATTGAACCATTGCCCAGGTATGGGAAACCTTGGCAGAACAGAGCTGCTCCCGCACAGGAAAGCATTACCTGCATCCCCTCTCAAACTGGAATGTTGTGGTTGGTGAAAAGTTTCTTGAGTTGTTTTCTGTTCATAGGTAGGTACAAAGATCCCAGTTGGTGTTCCAGACTGTAAATTTTGAGGAAACTGTCTGTGTACTACTCTATCAATGTACATGGATATTTGTCCAAACACCTCATTAGCTTTTATATGATGAACTACAGAAGAATGTGAGGTGTTATTATCATATAAATCGAAATTAGAAATTGTAATTATGGGATGATGGATCCAAGAACATTGGAGGGTTGATAGAGGACCCGGTTAGAGCTTATGTAATATTTATGAAAGAGTTTGTTCAAGCCGGTCTGTTATTGGGAGGTTGTTGCGTTTTGTGTAAGATATTGAGTGGGTGAAGATCAGTATTTGATGAACAATCAAATGGGGCTAAGCCACAACGTAAATTCCTCCATTTTTGTGCCAATTATCTGACAGATCAGTCCAACACCCGTAATCTGTATGTTGTATGTTTTCTCAAGGGAAGGCTCTCACTTAGATTTCAAATTTGTTAAAATTGTGAGTTTCTTCAATTTTATGTTTCTGTGCATGCATAGAGATCCATATGGTATGGGTTTTAACAGTTCTAACTTGTAAGAGAAATAATTGGCTATTGAGGGATTTGCATAAACTTGCCATTTTGGACTTGATGTTCATGGGGTGCAGGGATGAACAATCATTAATGTTGATTATTGCAGATGGAACTTCGCTAAAATTTGATTATTTCAAATTTGTTAAAATTGTGAGTTTCTTCAATTTTATGTTTCTGTGCATGCATAGAGATCCATATGGTATGGGTTTTAACAGTTCCGCTAGCTTGTACAGAGAAATCAATTGGGGCTATTGAGCGAGATGGTAGTGGCATCCGAAACTTGCCATTTTGGACTTGATGTTCTTGCATCATCATTAATGTTGATTATTGCAGATGGAACTTCGCTGTGTTTGGAGATCCATCATGTCATCTAGAATGTATTGAGTTTGGCCTCCAGGTTCATGGCCATTCCATTCTATCACAGTAGTAATAAACGATAGTGTGTAACGCAGTAGCTGAACCTCATGCCAGTAAGGCTTCGTCTGTAGGTTTCTGATTCTTTGCCATGTTTTCTCCATGTTTTCATTGGTAATTCTGATTCCATTCATGGGTCATTCTTAAATATATAGAGCCGTTTCTAAAAAGAAAATAATAATAAAATCCAGAGGTTTGAAAGTAATTTGCCCACGACACATCCTATATGGAGTGCTAGCTCAACCTGGATCAGTAGGCTCCATGGATTTGACCCAACCGATGAACTTACGATCGGACATCTCGATACGATATTTCCATTAAATCACACTAAAATACATTAGCCGAGCGATATTTCAATCGCACTTCTTAATGTATTCATTGGCCGACTACGATCTCTTAAAAATCCACCTGGATCCGTATCGAGGCAAGCTTTAAGGGATCCTTACTAAACCTTGAATAAAATAAAATTTTAAGGACATTCCAAAACATATAGCAACAATTATTGACATCCTAAAAATATAATAAATCGACAAACCGAATTTTCAACTGCATGAGAATGATCTATCTCTTGTCAAAAATAAGTAAAGGATTGTTTTCATGTTGTCTAGAACCCCCCCCCCCCCCCACCCTCCAAAAGGCAACTTGTATGATGTCTAGATTACATACAAGTTCAGATCGTCTCCACCCAACATGCTCGTGACCCCATTCCCCTACACTTAAATAAGGCCCGAAACAAGGATGAAGGCATGGTCAAGTTGGGTGGAGAGGATTTCCACACCTCTGGCTATTATTTAGATGTTATTCAACCTTAATGGGAGGGAGTTGGATTTCCTACACCTATTTCCCGCTGCCCAACTTTATGTCTCACACTCATCTAACATAGGCACCCTGGGCCTACCAATTGTTAGAAGTATTCACAACAATAATCAAGTGGTTTGCATTAAACTTCGAGGGTAAATTCTTCTCTTTGGTTCTTGTAGGAGGTCAAGTTGGTAATAAAGTGAAGGCCATGCATTAAACTTCAGATAAGCATCTTAAGTAGGACCTTCCATTACTTTAATTGGAAAGGAAGCAAAAGTTATGTTTTCAACCAAAGGTGGAATGATCATGTCACTTGCACAGAATGCCTCATTAGCTTTGTATGATGAAGTTATAGAAGAATGTGAGGTGTTTTGATCATATAAATTGATGCAAAGAGGGGGAAAAAAAATGAAGAAATTAGAAATGGTAGTTATGGGATGATGGATCCAAGAACATTGGGGGAGTTGATAGACCCGGTTAAAGCTTATGTTCTATGTATGAAAGAGATTGTTAAACCTCGAATGCATTTATATTAAAGGGATTGATGTTGTCGTTTATGATGTGAACTTTGTAAGTGGTCAGGTTTATCAGTGATTTGTTATAAGATGTTGATGGCTCCACTAACATTGGAGTGTTGATAGTGGAACCGGTTAAAGCTTATGTTCTATGTATGAGAGCGATTGTTAAGCCTCAAATGCAATTGTAGTTGTTGGAGAAGAATTTGCCAAAGTTATGAATCATAAATCACACCAATCTCTACAAATCTGGTTTGACTTGATCTTGTATCCACTTTGACCTGCAAAATTGACGAAGAACAGTTAGAGCCGATCACATCATTCCGCTCCCTATATTTACTCCTTCTCTATTGCATCCTTTCTTCTTCATTTTCTTCGCAGCTCTGCCTTTGCCTTTTTTGTTGCCTGCAACTTTTTTCATTATTTTGTCGAACTTTTTATGAACCTTCCTTTCCCATCTTTCTTTATTTTGCTTCTTTATGGATCATTCGGATAACCCTACTAATCCCAGTCTTGTTCCTGAAGTTGAGACCTCTTCAAAACCTATTTGAGAGGACATATTGTTGATCTTTCCGCCATCAGTCCTAGTAAAGCCCCTCAATCTAGGTTGGGATTCCATTCCATATGCTCATGATGAGGTATTGGTTCCTTACAAAGCTGTTGATACTAAGAAAGAGAAAAAGAACCCGAAAACCGTTGGCCCTGAATGGTACCCTGCCAAGATTAAGAAAGCCAAGGTATCCTTCTATCTCCAAGATTACTGCTTTCCTCCAAAAGTCAAGGCTTGGGTTCCTGAACCTTCTGATCATGGCCACTTGATTGCTCCTGGAGTTATTTCCATTTATATCAAGTCTCTAGAAGCTGGGTTTAGGATTCCTCTGAGTCATTGGGCTTAATCCTTCTTGACTACTATAAATTTGTCCTTGCGAACTAACCCCAAACAATTTGACACTTGTCAATTTTTTTGGGCATTTGTTCAGAAAATGGGACGCAATCCTTCCTCTAACCTCTTCAGGAATTATTACACTTTAAAAGTTGGAAGTGATTGTGGTTTTCTGCATTTTCAAGGAGAATCAGTATCAATGCTGAACTGGATGATCGTTCTATCTTTGCTAACTCGTCCATTCCGCATCATAACAAGGACTGGAGAGAAAAATATTTCTTTTGTTCCATCCGCTTCCCAAATTATCGCTCCCAATGGGGTTTCCATTCCATTACATCCATGGCTCCTTTAAATCAGAGGCCTCCTCTGGATGAATCTGATCATAAAACATGGGATTTCTTTCCCTCTTGCATTCAAATAGATGTTAATGAATTCAAGACCGATGATGGGTTAGCCCATTATGGCCTCTTGTCAGGTACATTTCCTTGTTTTTCCTTTGTTTTTTTCTTTTATTTCTTTTTGAGTTTTTCATATTGACTTTCATACTTTATCCGGGGGTTGTAACTTGGAAATCCCCAAGTATTGGTGACATTCAACAGGAGGTTCATGCTGAGAAAGAAGTTGAAATTGCTTTTGAGAAAAGAAAAAGAAAAAAGAATGTCGGAGACAGAGGACTTGATGAAGACAATGATGGATCTCATGAAGAACATGTTAATGTTAAATTGAAGAAAAAGAAAACCAAAAGCAAGAGAAGAAAGTTTGTTGAAAAGAAGAAAGAAGATGATGAGACCAGTAAAGAAAAGGCCTCAAAAAAGATGAGGACTTCAAAGAGGAGACTTCAGTCCATGGGACCTTCCTCCAGTCAAGATTTGACTTCTCTGAGAAAAAGTAAGAAGGTGCGAACTTCATCTCCCTCGATTGAGAATCTTGGGGAAAAGAGAAATACAGAGGGGGGCTACCAAGCCTATCCAGCCCTCCGAATGTGAAGACTCCACTCTACCTTCCCCAGTTCATCTTTTGACAGTGAAAGTGAAGTTCTAGCCTTTCGTTCTTTAGAATTTTTGCCAAAAACAAATGTGTCTGACTTACCCCTTTTGGTAAGGTCATTGGAGAAGGTCACACTTCTCCCAAATGAAATCTAGAGGAGGAAACAAGAGGTGAGAACCCTTTAGTTAATCTGATTGACCAAATCAAGAAAATGGTTGAAGAAATTGTTGCTTATGCTGTAGGTGAAGTTCTTGAGCAAATTGCTGATCAACTTTTTGATGAAGATAATCATGAAGGATTATCCCTTGCACCTGAACACATTCCAGAAGATGTTCCTACTAATGTTCTAGACATTCTTGGTGCTCCAGATATTCCTGTTGATGTTCCAGATATTCCTACTGATGTTCTTGATATTCCTGTTAATGTTCCTATTTTCCCTGATGCTTAGTTAATTCCTGATGTTCCCCTTATTCCAGATATTCAAGTCCTTCCCCAAGTTCAGCCCTCAGCTGAAACTGGTAGCCAAGAAAATCCGGTAGCTGAAGTAGTTGATTTTCAAGTCACTTCTAATGATGTTGCTTTAGCACCACATGATCAAGAAGTTGTAGATGATGCACCTGATAATCTGTTGGTAATACTCCATATATATTCAAATCTATAATTGATAAGGGAAAGATCCTTACTTGGATTCGCTTTCCCAAATATGAAGTATACGCAGCAGAAGCAAATCTGGATCCATGTTCTTGTTCCACCACCAAAGCTCTACCAGGGCGATTCCACAATCACTAGGAAATGGAACTATTTCCACAACCCAAATGCCATGTGGAAAAAAGGATGGATGAGTGATCTAAAGCAAAGGAAGGAAACCTCCAATGAGTTTCTCCTTCCTGCGTTTCTTGGAGAAAGGGAAAGAGAGATGGGAGCCGCCGTTTTCTGGAAAAACTCTTGTACGAATGAATTACACTCACTCAAGTGATGCGGTGGTTACAAATATATAACCTATATTCTGTAACGCCCTAATTGTGATTTTCAGATTTGCCCTTGGGCATCTAATTTACTAACTATATTAATAAATTTCAACATCTCCCACTTGCACAAGGGCAAGTGTTAATCTCTCAATTTTTCCCAAACACACATGTATATCCCAGATATACACACATATATATATATATATATATATATATATATATATATATATATATTGATATCTTAACTATGTATCTATATATATATATATATATATTGATCTCTTCACTATGTATCCGTCCCCGTGTCCCAGACACTAACATCCACAAGTCATACTGGCAAAATGGGTTGTGCAACCGGTGATATACCTACATGCGTGAGCCCCAAACTAGAAACCTTCCCAGAAGGTCGGAATGGCACATCACTCAAAGAAACATATCAAATAAGTATTAGTATACCATAGTGTCTTAGGTTTATTCAAACTCACCAGAATGTTTGAAGCGTTTTGAAAATGAAAAAGTTTCCGCCCTCAAAAGTTTTTTTTTGTTACACTAAGCATGATTGGATTGTGATCCGATCCAATATCAGGCAGCTTACGGATTTGAGCATGGGGAAACAATGTAACAACTCCCATATTTCTAACCCAGGATCCGTATTGCAGGTCCGAGAACCCGAAGGTCTAGTCGAGTAAATTTGTGGAGTGTCCGGATAGAAGTCCATGATCCATACCCTGAACCTATGGATCTGGATTCTTTGACTGAAGAGCCTGCCTTGCTTGGTAGTTGGACTTTTGGAAGGCAAGTGATATCTGGAGATGTCCAAAATGAAGGTAAGATCTCCCCCATGTCTTCTTTAGGGTTAGGTTGCACTTGGACATCAACCCCCCTAGCAAAGCACCCTTGTATAGCAAAATACATGGGGGCGGTTGCTAGTGGCGGTCGATTGAACCAAGCAACCGCCTGGTTTTGGTTGTGGGATTTTGCCCTATTTTCCCCCTGACTCCTATAAATAGTAACCCTTGCCTATTTTACGAATATTTTATTCGTGGTTACCGTTTTTGGAGGTTAGATGGCTGTGGAGAAGTGCTAGAAGTAGATTTGAAGTGCTATTAGAGTCCTAGAAGGTTCTACTGTCATTTATAGTTGATCTGGTTGAGGTAAGTGATTCCCTATTCACTCATGCTTCACCACTTGCTATGATAAAAGAAGATTAGTGTTTCCCTTTGGTTGTTCTTGATCCTTCTATTGCACCGCTTACCTTTTTGTTAATCTTGGTGAGATCGGATCCAAAAATGAAACCCTGCTTTCATGAAAAGGGTTGATCTAATCAAGAGGGAGGTTTCTAGATAACCAATTTGATGTCTTTGTTTAGGTTTAGTATCACCCGTGGTTATGGGAGAAATAGATTTGAGATTCGGACTATGATCATTCAAAATTTGGATTGAAAACAAATGATCAGAAGCCTGAGTTTCGGATTGAAACTCTCTATTTTTGGGCGATCACTAGTGGTGGTCGCTCAACCTAAGCGACCGTCTGGTTTCCGGTGACCAGTTGACTTCTGGTTTTGATCCGATTTGATTCATTTGACTTAAACCTTATTGTACCCCCGTATATAGGTGTCCTTTGTTTGAAGAGAAAGTTTTATAATTGTTTACGGATTACTTTTTATGGACAAATTACTTATATGAAGGTAAGGGCATACATTCCTGTCTTTATGAATTGAGTTGAACATGCTAGTCCAGCGTCTATTATTATTAATCTTTCATTTCATATGCTGCTGTAACCATGTTTCACCTGCTAATCTTGTTATATGATTGTTGTTTGTATTGTTTATACATGCACTTTGTCGATTATGAATGTGACATGATGTTGGTTGATAGTACGTGGTTCTGATGGAATAGGTATTCTATTTGGATATCTTAGCTTGGGATATCAGAAGGTTGTGGTATGGGACACATGCCTGCTGATGTCTGCAGCACTGTCATAACTACTGGATGACATACTTAGGTAGAGTCTAGAGTTGCATGGTTAGGTACCCCACATGCTACTACCCTTTCGGTAGGGAAATTGAAGCCGGATGACCCGTGATGACTGTGATGTGACGATGATCCACTGTTAGTCATATAAATGGTAGGGTTGCATATGTTAGGGTTGGGCTCATGGACATCCAAGGAACGGACCGGGTGTCGTGAGGAGTCATGAGAGCATTCCGCCCCAACAATATGTGGATGACCATAGGGTTATGGAATGAAGTCCAATAGTGGTAGTCAGTCTGTGAGGGTTATCATTCCTAGGTTGCGAAGGATACTGAACCGAGTTGGTTGGTGCCATAGGGGATGTATCTAGACCCCATGTAGTATGTTTCCTGTATGACCTTGCATTGGATTAGAAACCCCGACATGCGCCAGTACTCATGCCAATGGTCATGGTGAGAGAGTGTTGACTTAACCCTAGCTATGGTTTGAGAGCCAGGTGTGGACTTTCCATTTTACCTAGGATCCCTATAGAGGTAACCAGTCCTTGCCGGATCAGAGTGACTAGACCTACCCAGAGGAGGGCTGGTGTATATCTTAAAACATGTCAACTGTTAAAGACTTGCATAGTTAGATCTTAGCAGCATTCATACTTTGCACTCATACATATCATATATGCATTTCTGATTTGTTTGGACATATGGATGGGAATTGTTATTGTTCTTACTGAGTTCTCCAGAACTCATTCCTTAATTTGTATATGTTTTATTAGCTTGCGCAGATGGAGGAAATGCGTCGGAAGATGGATTGGTTTCCTATGAAGGAACCTTCCCGTATGAAAAAGATGGGGCACCGACAATGGGAAATGGAGATAGCCTATGCGGGATCTCCTGCGAGTGCATGGAATGTGCTTATCGCACCCATTGATGGGCGGAGGAGACAAGTTGCTAGGCAGTTTGCTCATCGTTTGGAGAGAATTGGAGAACCCCTCATCTTGGTAAACATGAGTCTAAGTTTTTAGCTTTAGAAAAGGAAATTGGAAAGAAAATCATATAGTTCTTTTTGATTGCTTCCGCTGAACTCGTATTCTTTTGATTTATTATTCTCTCATTGATTATTTTATTGGAGTATTTGGACTCCTGTAATCCTTTAATTCATTAATTGAACTATTCTAGCTCTTGATTGTCTTTATTTGTATTTATTATTGTTGATAGACTAAAACCGTGGATCCTGTGACAAATCACTCCCACGGGTTGTCGGGCGGGTAACCGAGACCGGCAAGTGGGGTTTGACAAACAAGGCACTCCAATTCGGGCATGCAAAGCATAGATCCAATTTTTCTTTGATCAAGGTTGGAGGTGTCTACTTGTAGACTAGGTAAAACAATCCCCATGTCCCAATAGTTCAATGAGGGAAAAGGAGAAATAATGTGTTTAAGAGAGGGTAAAGCTAGAGATGCCTTAAAATGGTTTCCAATTTTGTATGATTGGTTGATGACTTTATTGAAATCTCCGATGAGAATAATCGGTTTATCTAAAGTCCCGATCTGAAATTGAATTTTGTGCCAAAATTTAATTCTTTTGGCATAAGAGGGGGGGGGGAGCATAAAGACATACAACGTACTAGGACAAAGAATGGGCAAAACAAAGTAGAATAAAGAACCCTTTGTCAACATAGAAAAGTGAGGCCATTTTCGGGTCATTATTATTAAGAACACAGATACCCCCCCCCTTTAGGCCCTTTGACCCTTCGTTGTTGTTGAAACACAAGAGTTCATATCCATTGAACAGTTTTTTATGGGACTCCATAAAGGTAAGGTGATTCAAACATTTTGTTTCACAGAGAAAAGTGATCTTAGGGCGGAATTTTTTGAGAATTTTAGATATACATTGTTGTGTAAATCTTCCATTCCTACCCCTAACATTGCATGACAAGATGTTCATTTTATCTCCAACCAGCTCCTTTCGACAAGCTAAAGAGAAAAAACGGACACCGAGCTCAAGAGAACAAGACCCTCCAACCAAGACAACTCCAAGAAAGAGTTTTTACAAGACATAAATGTGAGATTCAAACCACCAGTTAAACCAATAGCAAATAACAAATTCAAGAAATAACCAGAGAGATTTCCCACCTAGGTATACAAGCCTAGGCATAAAATTGATTTCTAAACATAAATGGATTTTTTTAGTTCAACAATGAAGGATTGCAAGAAGTGAAATAAAGAAAACCAAGCAATAACTAAAGAAACATGAATAATGATGATAGGGAGACTTGAGCGACGTGTGGAGCTGGTGCTGTCATCCCATCGTGAGCATTGTGGCCAGGTTCCATAGTGTGAGTAATGCCTTGAACAATGATGTTACCATATTTTAAGGTGGACCCCACTAACAAACATATTCGGGACAGTGATGGGTTCAAAGCAATTCATGTGAGTTGTTTCCAGGTTGCAAAGGAGGATGTCCATAGGGTCCAGATTAGGGAGGGCTTCCTGCAGTAAGGGTGTCAGATCAGTGACTCTTCAGCATTTGAGATGGGAAGACCGTATGCTCTCTATTTCCCCACATCTATCCCCATACCTCTATTCATCTTGTCCCTTATCAGCCCTTCTGAACTTCTTCTCTTTGTGCTTACAGTAGGTAATCGATTTAAAGATCACTGTGTTTGCCCTGATTGAGTGGATCACTTCTTTCCCTTCTAGCTTGAACTTATTCACCATTTCTTGAACTTTTGGTTGAGTAAGGAGTTCGACCTGAGAGGATTCATCAACCTTTTCCTTAATACCATCTAACAGCAGATTAAGGTTTGGCAGTGCTTCATTAGTTTTTCCTTTCGGGCTTGAAACAACATTCGGTTTGCCAAGTAAAAATTCCTGAAGAGGATTTGCCCTCTTAGTTGCTTCCACGCTTTTGAAGATTTCTTTTCCAATATGGGTGTTACTTTCATAGTAGATATTCTTCCCTTCGGTAATTTCAGCATCTTAAAGTTGGTTCGAAAAATGGATTGAGTCCACAGGTTGGCAGGGTTGTTGCTTATTCGGCTTGCCTCTGCCCATCATCATCAGCTAGGAGATTGAACAACTCTCCCAGGTTTCTTGTGGAGTGAAGCCTTGCCACTCCTGTAAGGAGAGGCTCGGTTGTTAGTCCAACATAAGGTCCAACTTCAACCGAGAGAGGGGCATGCTCATCAAAACCTCTCTATTTTCCATCTTCCCTTTGATCATCACTAGACTTGCAATACCTCATCTGATGTGTTATTTTTCCACATTTGGAGCACAACACTCTAAATTCATACCAACCTTGTAGATTCAGTTGTTCATCTTTTGCATTTCTTATTGAAATAGTAGGAGTAACCTTTTCATTAATGTTGAACATGATCTTAACTCTAGCAGCATCCACAGAGAGTCTAGCCACATATGCTTGCATCTAGATATCAATGACCTTGCCTAAACCTGTTGCAACCTTCCTGATCCTTTCATAATTGTAGCAATCAATGCTTATGCCATTAAGCTGAATCCAAACACAGCGATAGGGGGAGATGAGTATTTCGCCTTCCTTCACGTAGAGGCTCCAAGTTGAGGTGGAGAATGTAATGCTCCAACCACCATGGAGAAAGTGAAACAACTCTATTCCTCATGTCTTAAGAATGAAATGCGGCTTTGAAAGTATCTGTCCCAACACTAACAACCTCCATAGCTCCCAGAGGGGTCCATGCCTCAACGAGTCTTTGCCAGGTGATGGTGATATGCTTGCTAGGGTATCCAATCGCATACCCAAACAAGGAGTGACTCAGGGGCCTTCTACGTTGGGATGGCTCTCCAGCAGCCTTAGGATGAATACTTGAAGGATGCAATGCCTTCCAAGTATCCGAAAGAGGTCTTTCCACAAAATTGAATGAGTCGGCGGGCCACGGCAAGGGAGGTGTTTTGTGTGTCGTCCATGATGTGGGGAAACATGGTCGCTATATCTTCCCATTCTCACTGCAAGAAGAAGCCAAAACAAGCACAACACTCGACAGAGCAGACGTTAGTATAGATCTAGAAAAGGAAAAACACATATAAAGGTTGTATAGAATCAGCTTGGGAACAGGGAGTTTTAACAAAAGGGATATTGATGAAGTTGCCATTAAACCCATTGGAGTGGTGGTTGGTTGCAAGACACCTTCGTACAAATCATAAATCCCATTAAACTCGTTCGAAGTTTAGATCGAGCATCCACTTCGGAGACAAGAGAAATCAGAGTTTATTTAGCTTCATCAAACAATAAAAGGGAAAATCTCGAGGACATAAGTGTTTTAGGCTCCACCGCTCACGATGGTAGACAGCTCCAGCTCGACGCCTCTCAGGTTAGAAGTTTACGCTTGGTTGCAAGAGTGAGCAGGAAAGCGAGAAAAGGGAAGAGAGAGAGAACGGATAAACACCCCAGTTGTTGCTTTTGCTTTGAGACGGTGCATTCTTTTGAGTCGGTGATATTTTTCAGTTTCGAGATGCATATGTTGCATTCTCTTGTTGGAGTGAGCAAGAAAGATGTTGTAAATCCAAATAGACAAGGACTAAGGTTTAAGCGTATGGAGCAGATTAATAGTGCCCTATTACTCGAGAAAGGATGGAGGCTCCTCAACTATCCTAACTCTCTTTGGGGAGAAATCATCAAAGCAAAATACTACCCCAATTTGTCCATTTTCGACCCCAAAGTTCAACATAAAAATGGATCCTGGATATGGAAGAGCATTACAAGTATCATCCCAATGCTTCGATTAATGGTACAAAGGAAAATTGGGGACGAGAATAACACATATTTTTGGTTTGACTCGTGGGTAGATTTAACAACAGACCATATGGTAGGGGACTTCAACCCCTTAATAGGGAAAAGGCAAGCTACAGTCAGAGAAGTCTATGAACAACAAAGCAATAGGGAGGCACTTCAACAGAATCACACAAGCCTAATACCTTCACCTCCATCATTGTCAATTGTTTCAATTCACCCACCCCAAACTTCGGACTCATGGCTGTCACTCTTATCAACAACTGGTGAATTTACTGCAAAACTAGCAAGAATTGCACTAACTAAGATGAATAGTCATGATCCAATAGCCAACTATGCCCATTGGTGGAGATTTTTATGAAAGCTACCAATACATCCAAAATGTAAAATATTATTTTGGCGTCTGTTAAATGCAGGTCTACCAACAAAGAAGATTCTCTCCTAATGAATGGCAACAAGCCTAATATGTGTCTTATGCAACAACTCCGAATAATCGAATTTGCATCTCTTCATATCATGTGATTGGACAAAGAGAATATGGGCAGCGGGACCGCAAAGACTGCGAACATAATTCATAAGAAACAACTCTCTCCTTAATCTTTGCTTTTCTTTCCTTCATGACCGTGTAATATGGATAAAAATACAAAAGAAAATGGTTTTTTTTTCTTTCAAATTTTATAATCACATGCTGCTTTATTTGGCTAGAATGGAATGATAAACTAACTAACAATAAAAATCTAAACCCAACTCAGACTCTATATAAAATAAATAGTTGGATAAGGGACCAAAACCTATGTCAAAATCATTTAGATGAACTAACAAATAATGATGCCAATTCATCAACAACTTGCCTTAAATGTTTGACTTCACAAACAAATTTTGGAAACTTACCAACACTTTTATGTGTAGGCATGTTTACTGAGCCACAGGGCGAGAGATGGAGCGTAGGACTGATCTAGAATAGAATCATTAGGGATCTACAACAAGGCAAGGCCCAACGGGGTAACTTTTGAAGTACTTATTTGAAACTATTTGGACTATATAATACAAAAAGGTCATCAACATAATGTACAATTATAGTACATTTGGTGTGATCAAACTCTTGATAAGCATCTCACCATAGGCACACTAGAGGCAAGGCGATACCACAACTATCACCCACTTTTTTTCCTTTATTAGCGATGATGATGCCCATCACATCGAAACTAGAAGTTTGTAATCTAAAACAGGACACTACAAGAGACTGGATACTCAATTTGACTATAATAAACATAGGGTCTAATTATAAAGACACTACCTCTCATCTTAGATGTAGCTACTACTATAATCTAAATCTAAATTTCTCTTTATCATAAAATAATAAAAAAATAAAAAAATCTATGTATGTATAAGAAATTGAGGTTTAAAATAGAAAACATAAGGTTTTTGATTACCCTGTAATTGGTTAATGGCCTGTTTGGTTTTATGAGTTCGGAGATTTCAAATATCTAGAGATTTCAAATCTATGGAGTCATAATTTATAAAATTAAATGTGAGGTTGTAGAATGAAATATGTAGATTCATCCTAAAAAACTATTTGATCGACGTGATTTTGTGAATATACAAATGTATAGCTTTTTGAAATCTCTGGATTTCACTTTTTACCCATAAATCTAAAAATTCACGTTTTTAGTGTAAAAAGGTTAATATCTAGATTTCATGAATCTAGAGATTTTTACAACCAAAACTCTAGATTCATGTAATCAAACAGGCCTAAATGAAAGTACACGATAAAATCTCTTTCTATGCGGGTTTCATTTTGTGATTCACATTTTTTATTTTTGATTGAAATAGAAACACATTTAAGCTTAAAACCTCGATGAAAGTATATCCAAAATTTTCTACTAATAAAGAGCGAGACTGCATGCGATCTGCATAAAATCCTGTAACCAATCGAGCTTGTGGATCTTCAGGATTTTCCTCTGTTCGATCCGAAAGAGGCTTGGGATTTCTCCTCGAGCGCATCGAGGTGGTAAGTTCGCAGATCTATAATTTTTGTTTTTATCTAACTTCAGATCCGTTTCGTCAACGTAGGAAAAATGTGGTTTTTATGCTCAGATGTTGTGATTTACCACAGTATTCTCCTCATTATATTCTTGAATCATTGCTTCTTCTCCTTCTTCTTTTGTTCTTGCGGTATTGCGCTGGATATTGATCTGTGTCCTCGTTTTTGGGCTCCAAGTGATCTCGATTTTGTGGTTTATTTTTATTTTTTATTTTTTTATCGGTTCCTCCTTTGGCTTGATCTGATCTAAGATTACCTCATGACCGGAGTAGTTACAGGATTTCATGCAGTCTCTTTCAATTTGAATGAAAGTTTTTATTTTCCATGGTGGAACTTTAAAAGCAGAATTTACCGGCTTCATGATGCAAATGTTGTCCCTTTCTATGATGACTTTCAAAAGGCCCAATTGCATAGCCGAGAATTAATCATTCTGAAAAGCATAAATGCATTCTTCCTTGCAAAATTAATCTTGACCTACTTCATTGAATCGTGCTTGATATGAGTTATTTATTTTTAAAGAGGATCCATCCATCTACATTAATTTTAATCCATCTATATAAGTTGGAGCTTTCATCTAATCTCAACTCAAGGTTTGTTTAAACTGCACATCGTTTTCGTATTACCATTGTAACTGAACTACTCCTCGGTGTTCTGAATAATATTGAACAACAATTGTTGAGGAGTTTTTGATGAATCTCCATGAGCTTTATCATTTTAACTTTTCCATAGGACCCAAAGCAAGTTGGACACAAGGAAAAATTTCCTCCTCGGTGTTCTGAAAGCTAAGTTCTTGCTCCTGCCTGTTATTTGAGGAAGAAATCCCTTAATAAGGGATGGAGTTTATGATAAAGTGAAAGCAAACTTAAGCTCAATGGCTTATCCTCAGATACTGGTTTGAGTAAATTATATTGGCATATGTTTATTAATTTTTTTGGCATTTATTTCTTCCCTTATCCTCTATTTGAAAATATGAAGACAGGACATCTCATACAATGCAAATTAGCATACACAATGAATGACCCTATGATCATTGTCTTGCAGATAATTTAGAGCCAAAAGGCCATGGGGCCTGCTCATTCTATTAGTTTGTTAGTCGTACTAATCGCTTCTACAGAGTTTGACATAGAGCAACCACAACTCTGGCATGATAATTACAAGGTATTTTCTGTTTCTGTATAAACCATCTTAAATCCTTGCTTAATGCATTTAATAACTTCTCCATGCATGTTTCCATCTCAGTTAATCAATAAAATCAAGGATGTGCATGCAAATCGGACCAACGATTTACCAGAATATAGGTTTGTTTATATCCTTTACCTAATCAATGTTTTTTTTTCACTTAGAATTTAATCTCTTTCTAGCGTTGTGTCTCTGTATGTGTGTGTGCACATGCGTTCTTGTGCACTTGTGTACATGTGTGAGAACATAACGATGACATTCTACTGCTCCTGAAGATGCAGAAACATATGATTCATTTATAACTCCAAAGGAAATTTAGCCGAATATTAGATACAAGAACAAGATTTCTTACATCTCATAAATTCTAGGTAAATAATATACTCAACACTCAGATTAGCTAAAAGTTAAAAAAGAACGTGAACATATATAAAATTTTAGGAGCCATAAATAGTCAGCCGTTTGTTATCATTTGCTAACAATTACTGTAGACTGCCAATGATTGTTTCTTATACAGTGGTATGACATTAATCACAACAAAAGTAAATGCGATATTATATATTTGACTGCGGTAATATTTTTCCGCTGCCATTTGTCAGATCTATCAGCACCATTAATTATCGATCATGGTTGGTGCCAATTAATATGGTATCATGATAATTGCCATTTGAGTGAGCGATTTATGTATTATACGGTGATATTACATTACCACAGTTTTTAATGTGAGTATGCAGATAAATAACTACCTCTACTTGGCAGCAGTCATTATAGGGCATATTTGATTTGTCTGAACTGAAAATTTTTTTTTTTTTTTTTTTTTTTTAATATTGTAATTAAGTTGAATGTAATACTATATATTGTCAGTGATAATGTATATGATATAACCCAGGGTGTTGGTTAGATCTTCCAGGTTCTTCTTGAATAAGAGCCCGTACTAATTAAGGGTAGGATAGGTTTGGCTAGGCTGGGGGTTTGGGTCCGTCTTTGCTGGTTCGTAATTCGAAGAGAGGGTTTAAGAAGGTCTGAATGTTCAAACTTAGGGTTTTGATATTCTTCTCAAGGAAGAAGATGAAATGCAGAATTTTCAGACCTTAGGGAGATAGGGTTTGAATGGTCTGATCGGGCTGAAATTGGGGGGTCACTAGGGGAAGCAACCTTTACCCATAAACAAACTCATATTGAACGATGGATGTGGTTTTTAACCTTTCTGAACATACCCCAAACTGATATCGTATTGGCTGCATGATGCAAGCACTGGGTACAAAAGAAGCAGAGGAGACTAATGAGCTTAAAGAACAAAGTGAACACATCCAAGCCTTTGCAGATCATTTTTTAGTTTCAGTCAGACAAGAAGCAGCAGTAGGTCTGATATGAAAATGACACCTACGTATTACAATCTATCTCATTCACACCTTATTGCTAATTAACTAGCCTACCAGCAAGTGTTGGGAAAATTTCAGGAGGGAAACGAGGAAACTTAGGCATTTGACATGGCATGAATGGATGAAGATTGAAGTGGCTAGGTAAGTGAAACCTTCTTTATGCCACAATATGGTAAAAGTAATGTTGTCAAAAACAGCCAGGCACATATAACAGAAATAGAAAGAGCTGCATTACAAGAGGAAAGGTTTCATTTGAAATAATGAATTAAGCAGGATAGATCAGCTAACCTAAGGTCTCAAAACGTTACAAAATGAATTCAAGTCATACTGCCAATTAAAGAAACTAGCTTTAATTATTCCATAAGTATCTACTAAAAGAAAATATGAGCCCGTACCAACCCGTCAGTAAAGATCACATAATATCTAGATGCAAATAAAAGGGGCACAGAGAGCACATATATAAAATGGAAAAATACATAACCATACTTCTGTGTCGAACAAGCTAACAACCAAAATTCACAAACACACAAAAACTTAAAACACCATGATTTGACTTATTGTCATTTTGATATAAAGAACTGATTAAAAAATAAGGTTTTTCAGCAATGGCTGAGCTCTTCAAGTACCTTTCCACATGCCTCCAGATGGGGAGAGGGGAAAAAAATAAAAGAACTTAGATTTAAGACAAAATTATGCATTAGGATCAATAGAACTTTCACCAGATTTATAATATAAAATGATTATTTCCATCCTTTCTATTGTCAACTTTATCATTCTTAACTGCTTTCTAATGTCAGCTTTATTATTCTTAACTGCAGGCTCATATGCTGCTACTGACTCCAGCTTCTCCAACTCATGAGACTTATGTTATCTGAAGCATTATCCTTGTGAGTTGATGGATCAGAACCTTTTAGAGGCATTTGTTCAGCTAGTTTATTCTGTTCAACAGTCCTCGATGAACACCCTGGAGGTTTGCTGGTGGTGACAACAGGCCTGCTTGATCGTTGAAAGTTAACCCTGAGATCACATGGCTTCTTAGACTGGGTGGTTTGGTTAGGATTATTGGATAGTAAAGTAACTGTGATGCCCGCTGTTGGCTGGGAAGGAACAAAGCCAATAGAATTAGGGAGGTTTAAAGCAGCTTTTAATTGTGGAAGCTGCTCGCTTCCAAATATCTGAGCCAATGATGCTGAAAGGGTAGTCGTTTGAACAAGCTACTCACTGGCTGTCATATTATGAGTAACCGGAGCCACTGAAGTTACTTTTGATGTTCTGGCATCATCCGTTTCTGATTTAGTAATAGGCGGAACATATGAACAAGTGTGTTTACCATGCTGCGCCCTGCAGGTAGTTCTGAGAATATTGACTGCTCTTCCCTACTAAGGGTCGAAGTTTATCTGCTTAAACGATGAGGATGGACAATTTGTCTCTCTGCTCAATCATGTTAAACCTTGAACTTCTGGCCACCATGATTGAACCATTGCCCAGGTATGGGAAACCTTGGCAGAACAGAGCTGCTCCCGCACAGGAAAGCATTACCTGCATCCCCTCTCAAACTGGGATGTTGTGGTTGGTGAAAAGTTTCTTGAGTTGTTTTCTGTTCATAGGTAGGTACAAAGATCCCAGTTGGTGTTCCAGACTGTAAATTTTGAGGAAACTGTCTGTGTACTTCTCTATTAATGTACAAGGATATTGTCCAAACACCTCATTAGCTTTTATATGATGAACTACAGAAGAATGTGAGGTGTTATTATCATATAAATCAAAATTAGAAATTGTAATTATGGGATGATGGATCCAAGAACATTGGAGGGTTGATAGAGGACCCGGTTAGAGCTTATGTAATATCTATGAAAGAGTTTTGTTATAGAGTGGGTGAAGATCAGTATTTGATGAACAATCAAATGGGGCTAAGCCCCAAAGTAAATTCCTCCATTTTTGTGCCAATTATCTGACAGATCAGTCCAACACCGGTAATCTGTATGTTGTATGTTTTCTCAAGGGAAGGCTCTCACTTAGATTTCAAATTTGTTAAAATTGTGAGTTTCTTCAATTTTATGTTTCTGTGCATACTTAGAGATCCATATGGTATGGGTTTTAACAGTTCTAACTTCTAAGAGAAATAATTGGCTATTGAGGGATTTGCATAAACTTGCCATTTTGGACTTGATTTTGAGGCCATGGCAGTGCAAGGAAGATGAAGCAATCATTAATGTTGATTATTGCAGATGGAACTCCGCTGTGTTTGGAGATCCATCATGTCATCCAGAATGTATTGAGTTTTGCCTCCAGGTTCATGGCCATTCCATTCTATCACAGTAGTAATAAACGATAGTGTGTAATGCAGTAGCTGAATCTCATGCCATTAAGGCTCTGATTCTTTGGCCATGTTTTTTCCATGTTTTCATGACCTTTGTAATTCTGATTCCATTCGTGGGTCATTCTTAAATATATAGAGCCGTTTCTAAAAAGAAAATAATAATAAAATAAAATTTTAAGGACCTTCCAAAACATATAGCAACAATTATTGACATCCTAAAAATATAATAAATCAACAAACCCACCCCGAGAGGTATTTGAATTGTTACCCTCCGTTAAAATTATTCAATTAAGCTCTGCAACTAGCCGGAGCTTTGTGGTGATCCATTGCTAACTTAATCTTCAGAGCTGGCTTCCCGACCGTAGAGTCGGCCCACGTCTAACCTTGTTTTGCAGGCAAACATTAAGGGATCCGAAGGCTAAAGAATTTTTGGATGCATCGGAGTTGGAGAACAGACAAAGAATAAGTTAGCAAGAAAGGATAAGGCAAAAGAAAAAAAATTAAGGACGAACAAAAACAACAACCAAAAAGTTTACCTGATGGAAGAGCATACGAGCTCTTCATCCTCCATAGAGTCTAGGACCTCTCAATTACCTGGCATTCGGGCGTTGACACCCCAATCAACGGCCAAGTCAGTATCACGGGAGACCAGATTCCCGAACCTTCAACTTCCAGGGGGGATGTAAGCACTCCCCTGCTCGACCCTGCTCCTTTTAGAAGCAGCATCGCCCGCCAAGTTTTTCTTCCTCTTGGCTAGGTTGACGTCTTCGTAGGTGGATTTGGCGACATTAACAAGTTCTTTTCCCTAGGCAATAGGTTATTGTCAAACCTTCAGAAGCCCCTTAGGGGCATTGGAAACAACCTTCAGCGTAAGCTTTGGTTGGGCTGCCCGATCCTCGGCAGCCTCAAAGCCTTGGTTAGCCAAGGCCTTAATAGCCTTTGGATTATACTTGGGAGGCACTGCAAAACAAAGGAGGGTTAGTACAATAAAGAATATGCATAAAACAACAGGGACAAAGTTATAAGGGATCGGGAGGTCACCACGGGCCAAACCCCACCACAAAAGAACTGCCTCATACTCCATGGCAAGGCCATGGATCTACTGATGCACTCAAATAGCCTTTATCTTTTGAATGGCCTTGTCCTCTACAGGTGAGATGGGAAGAGGACGATTCACCTAGGTGTAGGAGTTTCGGTGGCTCCAGGTGATCGGGAAGTTAAGTTCGGAAGGTGGTGCTCGAAAAAATAAATATCGATGGCGACACCCCTTATGGTTTGATGGACAAGTCCCTTCAGCAAGGGTGCTGCCCGACCATCCTAGCTCACTCTTGGGACGCTTGGAGAAAAGACCCAACCCTGAGGGTTGGACTTACTAAGATAGTAGAATTGGGAGAACAGAGAAAGTGAAGGGTGATTTTGAGGTCGAGACACAATTCGACGAAGCCTATAATATGTCTCCAGCTATTCGGGAGAAGCATACTAAGACAAAGGTCTTAATGGTTAAGAATTTCAGCAAGAGAGTAGAGTAGAAGGGAAATCTCACCCCACTCTTCAGAGTATCAACATAAATTAAGAACTCTTCGGGAGGGTTAGAATCAGCCTCTCATCCGGGTTAGGAACCCGAAGGAGATACGAGAAAGGAAGAGAGAAGTTGGAGGAGATTTCTTCCACTTTAGTGTGGGGAATATTGGAAAATAGAAGGAGGGGAAATTTGCAGGCCTCTTTGATAGTCGGGAACTCCCAGCAATCGCTTGATGAGAAGCCTTTTGCTTTCGGTAAGGGGAGGGTGAAATGATTATACCCTCAGCAACATTCCCTAGTTGTTCCCTAGGGTTTGAGTGAATGGAGGACAACCAACAATCGATGATCCTCGCATTCTTATTGCCCGATAGATCAACCGAAGCCGAAGGGATGGGTTGGTTAGCCAAATCATCTCCGTCAATCATTCGATTGACGGAATCATCATCAGAGGTTTTGCCACTACCCATTGAAAAAGGAAGAAAATGTTCTAAAGTTTGGTTGAAAAAGGAGAAGGATTGAAAACCTAAGTGATTCTATGGGAAAGATCATGAACCCAAAAAGAGAAAAATAAGGAGATGGAAGAAGGAAGAGAGTTGAAGAACAAGAAACTTACTTGATTCTAGAGCGAGTTGTAGATGCAGGAAGTATTATATCGGAATTGGAACACTTGTAGTTTCGAAGAACTTGCTGAAGACTTCAAGCACAAGCGAGCTCACGAAATGGCAATGTAAAGGGGGTTTGAATAGATGTTACAAGGTTTTGGATGAATGATATTAACTTCAATCAACGGACAAGGATGAAGTCGAGTGGTTGTATTCAACGAACGAGATTGTTTGGGAATCAACGGCTGCAGGACTCTGATGGTTTGAGAAGAGGCCATCATGATGGCGCTGCTCCCTAGGGCCATGTGGCGTAAGGGGCATCATTTACGAAAGTGGATACGGCTCGATGAACATATCGTTGCGCATATAAAAGTAATAAATGTGAAGTTTGGAGAACGAGAGGACGTTTGGTTTCCAACCTACTATGTTCGATGATCACGATAGAGAAAATGCAAACCAAGAAATTGGTCGTTTCATCCCGATCACATGGCGTGGGGGGGCTCATGATGAGGATATAATAGTAGCAAACCGGGTTCAACCATGGTCAGGTCAAGGAACCCGGTTGGATTGGTCCAAAGGAGGAACCAGCAGGTAGCGTGAGGATGAAGGAACTCACAGTTATGGAAATAATAGCTCTGTGGTGATTCATTGCTAACTTAACCTTTGGAGGTGGTTTCCTGAATACGGTGTTGGCCCATGTCCAACCTTGTTTTACAAGCAAGCTTTAAGGGATCTAAAGGCTAAACAGTTTTTGGACGCATCAGTAGTATTAAGGATTTATCTCGTCTTCAAGGTACTAAGCCTCTATAATGTGCATTCATTACTAAGTTGTGTTATACACATCTCAAAAATTAAATAGATTAGGGATTCTAGGCCCAACCTAGCAATGGGATGTCTTCCTAGCATTTCCTTGGTGTTGGTCTCCCTAAAGACGAGTTGAATCTAAACTATTACAACATGCATGAGAGTGATCTATCTCTTGTTAGAAATAAGTCAAGGATTGTTTTGATGTTGTCTAGATTCCCCCCCCCCCCCTTCCAAAAGGCAACTTGTATGTTGTCTAGATTACATACAACTCCAGATCGTCTCCACCCAACATGCCCGTGCCCCCATCCCCTATACTCAAATAAGGCCCGACACAAGGATGGGGGCTTGGTGAAGTTGGGTGGAGAAGATTTCTACTCCTCTGGCTATTAGTTCAGATGTTGTTATTCAACCTTCATAAGAGGGAGTTGGATTTCCTACACCTACTTCCTGCTGCCCAACTTTATGTCTCACACTCATCTAACACAAGCACCTTGAGCCTACCAATTGTTAGAAGTATCCACAACATCAAGTTGTTTGCATTAAACTTCGAGGGTAAATTCTTCTCTTTGGTTCCTGTAGGAGGTCAAGTTGGTAATAAGGTGAAGGCCATGCATTAAACTTCAGATGAGCAGCTTAAGTTGGAACTTCCATTACTGTTACTGGAAAGGAAGCAAAAGTTATGTTTTCAACCAAAGGTGGAATGGTCACGTCACTTATACGGAACGCCTCATTAGCTTTGTATGATGAAGTTACAGAAGAATGTGAGGTGTTGTGATCATATAAATTGATGCAAAGAAAAAAAGTGAAGAAATTAGAAATGGTAGTTATGGGATGATGGATCCAAGAATAATTGATAGACCTGGTTAAAGCTTATGTTCTATGTATGAAAGAGATTGTTAAACCTCAAATGCATTTATATTAAAGGCATTGATGTTGTCATTTATGATGTGAACTTTGTAAGTGGTTAGGTTTATCAGTGATTTGCTATAAGATGTTGATGGCTCCAAGAACATTGGAGTGTTGATAGTGGACCCGGTTAAAGCTTACTTTCCATGTATGAGAGCGATTGTTAAGCCTCAAATGCATTTGTAGTTGTTGGTGCAGAATTTGCCGGAGTTATAAATCATAAATCACTCCAATCTCTCTAGATCTGGTTTGACCCGGTTTACCCAGCTTATCCTAACAAAATTGTCGATAATTAGAAACAGGCGCGATTGGATTGGCACTCTGTCTCAAACAATCAAGTCAATGAGTGAAAAAGGATTAGGGTTGCGAGCTCCAGAGAGATTTCAATATTTAAGATCAAGAAAGTGTAGGATGTTTGAGTGAATGAGAGTGTGTTACCCTTTACCTAAGCTTTAGTCCTATTTATAGATTCCATTGACTAACTTAATCTTGCCTAAGCCATCGATTGAACAATGGAGAAATAAAAAAAAAACGATTAGATCATTGAGTGGCTTTTAGTTTGATCTCGTGTTTTGGTTTAAACCGTTGGTTAATGCCGGTCGACTTCAATGCAAACCGGCTTCTAGGTAATTTATCCACAACATGAGCCCCCAAGCCGCTTACCAAGTCGAAGTCGAATTGAGACTCTGGTTAGGAGGTTTAAGCTTTCCTTCTAATCGTCATAATTGCCTTTGTCTAATCACCTCGAGTTTATTTCTTCACCTGATCTGGGCTGTGAGAATTCTTCAGTATTTGAGCTCATCTCTAGTCAAGAGAATTTATTCAAACGCTGAGTTCATCCTTTAGTTGAAAAAGTTCATCAAAAATTCTAAGCTCATTTTTCAATATATAGAGCTCATCAAAACTTTGAGCTCATCCTTTGATCAACTGAGTTCATCAGGAATCGTGAGTTCATCTTTTGATTTATATAGCTCATCAAGGGTCCCGAGCTTATCATTTGATTAACGAAGTTCATCAGGTATCATCAAATTCTTCTCCGAGATGGAGAGTTCATCAATGAATACTGAATTCATTAGAGCCAATCCTCTGCCTTTGAAGTTAATCATTCAACTTGAAAATTCATTTTGGAACTTGCTGCCCACGTGGCGAGATCTAGACTCACCAACGTTTGATGTTCCAAAACCATAATTAAATTTCAAAACTAGAATTTTGGCTTGCGGTTTGAACTTATTTGGAATTGTATCTTCTTGCCTTGGAAATGCTCAATCTTTGTAAGTATTTCAAAAATAAACTTAAGCCCCAAAAATCGGTTTGAATATCTGATGAAGACCTCAGCTTGTCTACATTTCACCATCTCCTCACAAATTCTAACCTTCGTTTTAAGCGGATATGATTGATCTTCTGACATATGGTTTCAATGCCTTTTTCTTGATATCCATCTTCTCCACGTGTTCAATTGCTCTATTCCTAAATCTGGGTAACTCAACCTTTTGTTTCTTAGATGTTGATTCTGATCAGTTACAATCATTGATTTGAATCATCATATTTTCCCTCCAAAATTTAAGAGTTCCAATCAAGTTGTTTCAATCCCTATATTTACTCCTTCTCTGTTGCATCCTTTCTTCTTCATCTTCTTCTCAGTTCTATCTTTGCCTTTTTTGTTGCCTACAACTTTTTTTCATTATTCTGTCAAACTTTTTATGAACCTTTTGATAACTCTATGAAATAGAGTTAAGTTTTGTAGTTTTATACTTGAGATAGCTTGATTTAAGAGTATTTTATCTTTGTTTTAGTGTTAGTTGTCATTAAATGTTGTTTTAGTGAGTCTTAACATTTTAAGTATTGTAAAGTCCTTTATGTCATTCTTGCATGAATTTTTCTTCAATTAATGGATGAATTTGACCCTCTTTCTCTTAGCGTTGTAGGTGAAGACCCATAAGAGAAGAAGAACATGTCTTCTAACTTTGATGTAAAGAGGCTATAGCATCACGGAACATAATATTTACAGAATGAACTCACGTAGAAATGACTAAAAAGGGCTAACTAAATGGGACTTTCTTCTTGTAAATACGTGAATGTTCTCAGCCTTGGATATCAGAAGGAAACATTCTAATCCTATAGTTGAGATTTCTACCCTATCACTGGGGGAATTTTTGGGGAAAAGAGAAAGAGGCGACAAAATGGAAGAGAGGCAGATTTACAATGGAGGAAAGAGGAGAAGAGCTGAGCTCGTGTGGAAGAAACAGACCTGTTGGAGAAGAAGGCTGGAGCTCGTGTTGAAGTATTGCATCTCCAGTTTTCTACTCGGTTTTATAATTATATTTTCTCATACTCTAGCTGAACGATGTTGATGATTATATAAATTTCTTTGCTTTTGAATTCTGATATGAGCTAAGTTCTTACTGTGTTGGGATGATAAGAGTACCTGAACTGGTATTTTGAGTTGTAATTATTCAATATTCTTTAGTTTTACTGCAGTACAATATATTATCAATGAATTCAACATGTTAGTTATTGATTAATTTCATTTATTGACTAATCATCCATGAATGAATCCTGTGATTTTAGCTAACTGGAAGGTTAATTGAGTCTAGATGATTGTTGAATGGTGTGCGTTGCCTTTATCTTTATTTGGATTTAGCTAATTAGTAGGTTGGGTAGGATTACTCACTTGCCTCATGTTGCCATGATTGGAATTGGGTATAAGTTGCATTATCATTTCATTTCTCCATAAGAATATGAGGATTTTGAATTAGGATGCTAATGCATATGTGGATTGGAAAATGCCATTATGTCTTTTCGTTCTAGGGTCTTGATATACTTTGTGCTTTAGTATTGCTATAGTATCTGCATTATAAATTTAGGGGAGGGGAAATTGATTCCCAACACTCATATCATTCATTAAAGGTCATTCTATTGCATATTTTCCATTTAGGTTCTCAGGTTTAATTACTTGTCATTTGTTTATTTAGTCCATCAATCACAAATCAATCTTGTTAATCTTATTTAAATCAGTTTTACTTTTACATTGAAAGTTAAAGATAAAATTCTCCATGGGATCGATACTCTACTTAATATTTATTACTTGATTGCGACACATGCAATTGCATAGCATCTTTAGATACAAGCAACACCTTCCTTTCCCATCTTTCTTTTGCTTCTTCATGGATCATCCTGATAACACTATTGATCTCTTCAAAACCTGTTTCAAAGGAACATATTGTTGGTCTTTCCACCATCAGTCACAATAAAGCCGCCAATCCAGGTTGGGTTCCCGTTCCATATGCTCACTATGAGGTAATGGTTCCTTACAAAGATGTTGATACTAAGAAAGAGAAAAAGAACCCGAAAATTGTTGGCCCTGAATGGTACCTTGCTAAGATTAAGAAAGCCAAGTTATCCTCTTATCTCCAAGATTACCGCTTTCCTCCATAATTCATGGCTTGGGTTCCTAAACCTTCTGATCGTGCCCACCTGACTGCTCTTGGAGTTATTGTCATTCATATCAAGTCTTTAGAAGTTGGGTTTAGGATTTCTCTAAATCCCTGGGCTTAATCCCCTCTTGACTATTCTAAAATTTGTCCTTGCCAACTGACCCCAAATAGTTAGAGACTTGTCAATTCTTTCTGGGCATTTGTTCAGAAAATGGGACGCAGTCCTTCAGCCAACCACTTTAGGAATTATTACACTTTAAAAGTTGGAAGTCACTGTGGTTTTTTGCATTTTCAAGGAGAACCAGTATCAGTATCGAGCTGGATGACCGTTCTATCTTTGCTGACTTGTCCATTCCGCATGATAACAAGGGCTGGAGAGAAAAATATTTCTTTTGTGCCATCCACTTCCTAAATTATCGCTCCTGATGGGGTTTCCATTCCATTACATCCTTGGCTCCTTTGAATCAGAGGCCTCCTCTGGATGAGTATGCTTATAAAACATGGGATTTGTTTCCCTCTAGCATTCAAATAGATGTTAATGAATTCAAGACTGACGATGAGTTAGCCTGTTATGGCTTCCTACCATGTACATTTCCTTTCATTTCCTTGTCCTTTTCTTTTCTTTTTTCTTCTGAGTTTTTCATATTGACTTCCAGGGGTTGGAACTTGGAAAGCCCCTAGCATTGCTAACATTCAGCAAGAGGTTCATAATAAGAAAGAAGCTGAAATTGTTTCTGAGAAAAGTAAAAGAAAAAAGAATGCTGGAGATAAAGGACTTAATGAAGACAATGATGGTTCTCATGAAGAACATGATGATGTCAAATTGGAGAAAAAGAAAACCAAAAGAGAGAAGAAAGTTTGGTTAAAAGGAAAAAGAAATTGATGAGACCAACAAAGAAAATGCCTAAAAAAGATGAGGACTGTTTGTGAAATTAAAAATAACCACAAGGGCATGATATCATGTAGCTAAGGGGTCGGTCTCAAGGAGATATGCCACTTTAGAATTAACTTCTTAATGATAATGCAAGAGTGCAATGATTCAAAGATTTTAACTTATTAATTAAATTAAACGAGTGATCCTAATCCATACATCTAATGCAATTGAATTGAGACGAAAAATAAAGCAAACATAACCAACACATAATTAATAAAAGGTAGAAAAAATGCGAACAATAAATAAATAAAAATAAAAGGGAAGTGATCCAAGTGTCAGCTAAGGATCTAGGGAAGGGGAGTATAATTATAATGACTATGATTGTGGACCCTTTTCCGTAGCTTACAGTCCATTGATCGGGGGAACGAATATTAGAAGAAAAAAAAATTGCAGAAATGAAATAATCAAAGCAATAAAAGGAAAAGGGAAACCTTAACCAATGAGAGACACGATTGTAGGCATCTTTGATCAAGGACCCAGGGGAAGGGAGAACAATAAATAAATATTGAAAGTAAATTATAGAAAGTAAATAATAGAGCAATATAATAGGAAAAAGGAAACCTTAACCAAAGAGATGCACGACTGTTGGCATCTTTGATCAAGGACCCAGGATAAGAAAGAACAATAAATAAATGCTGAAAGTAAATCCAAAATTAAGAATATTGGGTAGATAGAAGCGGGATTGGAGGGGGGGGGGAGAGAAGATTATTGAAGAATGTTACTTACTTGCATCTTTGAACTTCAAACAATAAAAAAGAATTGAACAAACGATTCGAATCTCAACCAACCCTAACAACCAGATCTAGATCTAGAATGATCTAGATCTGCATTTGCTAGACCCAAAGAAAAACGAATCTTGAATCTTGAAACTTGAAACTTGAACTTGAAATTGCATTACATTACATAGAAAAATTAAACCTAAACATTCAATATAGAAATTAGAATCTCACAAAAGCAAGCAAAGAAAACTAGAGAGAGCTTAAATAAACTGAAAAGAAAAGAAAATGTGCTCTTCCTAAGCTCTAAAACACGTTTTTCCTTAATGGAGTATGCTCTCCTTTTATAGAGTTTACATGGGATTGAATTTTGACATAATTTTAATCAAACTCGGAGTTCCTATCTGACTCAACCAATTAGGGTTTTGGCATACTAATCGGACTGGGTTAGAGAGATCAAATGCACAATTCCACTGTTGGATTTGAGTATCAAGAAGTCTTGAAGCTCTCCTCCAAAAATCAGCTCAATTGGACATTGGATGACCGTTCGATGAAGGGCTTAATAGAAATTGGACAAAGACATTCAAAAACGGAATTATTCCCTCTTCCTTCTCCGAATATAATTCTTTTTCCTCTTTTTATTTCTTTGATCAAATCCCAAATAAGATATTGAAGTATGCAAGGGCTCTTATCTCCATTAAGACTATCTCAATAATATCTCTGTAGATTTGATTAATAATTTATAATCTCAATTGGAGATCAAAATTTGCTTCTTTATCTCTAAAATATTTTGGAGTTGGCCCATAATCACATCTCTAGCCCATCATGTTCTAGATCAGGCCCACCTCTTGATGTGTAAAATTGAATGATTCATACCCAAGACTCCAAATATTTGCTTAAATCTTGAAAAGTTCTAAAATCTACAAAAACAACATAAAACCAAAGGTAGCTCCATTCTAAGTGTGTAAAATGCATGCTTTATGCCCTAAGATTTCACAAATAAATGTGCTCATCAAAGACTTAAAAGAGGAGACTTCGGTCCATGGGACCTTCCTCCAGTCAAGATTTGACATCTCTAGAGAAAAAGTTAAGAAGGTGCAAACTTCATCTCCCTTGAAGGAGAATCTTGGGGAAAAGAGGAATATAGAGGGGGCAGCCAAGCCTATCTGGCCCTCTAATCGTGAAGTCTCCACTCTACCTTCCCCAATTCATCCTTCTGACGATAGTGAAAGTGAAGTTCCAACCGTCCGTTCTTTAGAGTTTTTGTCAAAAACAATTGTGTATGACTTACCCCTTTTCGGTGAGGTCATTGGATAAGGTCACACTTCTCCCAAAAGAAATCTAGAGGAGGAAACCCTTCAGTTAATTTGATTGACCAAATTAATAAAGTGATTGAAGAAATCGCTGCTTATGCTGCCGGTGAAGTTGTTGAGCAAATTGCTAAACAACTTTTTGATGAAGATAACCATGAAGGATTATCCCTTGCACCCGTCCACATTACAGAAGATGTTCCTGCAAACGTTCCAGATATTCCTAATGCTCCAGCTATTCCTGCTGATGTCCCAGATATTCCTTCTAATGTTCTTGATATTTCTGTTAATGTTCCTGTTTTCCCTAATACTCAGTTAATTCTTGATGTTCCCCTTATTCTAGATATTCAATTCCTTCCCTAGGTTCAGCCCTTAGCTAAAACTGGTAGCCAAGAAAATCTGGTAGCTGAAGTAGTTGATTTTCAAGTCACTTCTAATGATGTTGCTTTAGCACCACATGATCAAGAAGTTGTTGATGCTACACCTTATCATCAATTAGGTTAAGCTCTTCCTGAAGATAGCTAGAGTGCCGCCAATTCGGAGACCACTTCAAACTCACATGGAATCTGAAAGAAAATCATACTACCAATTGGAATTGGGAGGTTGCCTACAAATGGGGTACTAAAGGCATAATTCCTCGTGACAATGGGGAAACTGCTGCCATGAATGATTACTGTCTATATTCACACGCTTGGGGGTAAGAATTTCCTAAAATTTTCTCTTCTTTTTGTTGACTTATGATCAATCTTCTATTCTGAATCCTGTTATTAACATTCCGAGTTGGCCTTTTTGATCTATTCATTTTCCCCTTTGCAGGTACTCTAGTGCTGCTTTCAATGCCTTTTCTGAGGTACTAGAAAGAGAAAAGTTCTTTCTATCGAAAGCCAAAAGTTGGTCAAGAGGAACTTTGAATTGATTAATGAGGTACAAGATCTCAAAAGTAGTTTAGGTATTTTCGAGTGAAGATTGGAGGTTGCTAAAATCAAGGAAAAAGATTTGAATTATGAAATTGATGGTTTACAAGATGACTTTATCTTTTGTTCTAACCACTATGATGAATTGTAGGAGGAAAATTTTAGTTTGAAATATTCCATTCAGAAACAAAAGGAATAACTGATTCAACTGGAAGCCTTGGAAATGATGCTCTAGAGAGGGCCAAGCTTGCTACTCATGAGAGAGAAGAAATTCTTCAGAGACTGGACAGAGCTATAGCATGGTCAAGAAGTTTTGAAGTAGAGAGAGATGAATTGCTAATCAAATTCCACAAGATCGAGAAAGAGAATTCTAGTTTGGACAAAGGAAATTAGTAATTGTAAGAAATTGTCGATCTCTCTCTCTCTCTCTCAGAAAAACTGGTCTGGAGATTGAAAGGGATAACTTATATGTTAGTCTGAACAACACTTTCCAAGAGAAGGCTACCTTGGAAGAGGAAAGTAAATTTGAGGAAGATAGGAAAAAAATGTGCAACGATTATGAAGACTCTGCCAAGGCCGTTGCTAAAGCTATCGGTCAGGCTGAAGACAACCCTTCCTTCATGGGATTCTACAAAAACATGCAAAAACTTGTTGCGATGAAGTTTGGGGTGAAGCACTTAAGATTTACCCCAATCTGGATTTCAAAAAGATTGCCCCTCGATTTCTCCCAACCAGAACTTTCTTTTCCGTTCGAAAGATTAGTCATCCTATAGATGATAGCACTTCAGAAGAAGCTGAAAGTGAAGACACCACTGATGAAGAAAAATTCGAAGAAAGGTTACTGATAAGGCCAATGATGATAGCTTGAAGTTGGAAGTTCCAATTCTAGAAGTTATGAATCCGTGGATGAAGACCCTGTTGAAGATGAAGAGAATGATGATGCCCAGCCATAACATTATCTTTTGGTGATGATGCTGACTCCATTGGAATCTTCTTCTTCTCTCTTTTTTACTTTACTATAATTTTGCAAAGAAAATAGTAATAGCATAGTTATACTTTCTCCTCCTTTGGAAGATCTACAATTATAAAAGTATTTCTTTTTTAAAAAGTTGGCTGATAAGAAGCCTTCATGGCTGAA
Source organism: Hakea prostrata (assembly GCF_041222555.1). Lineage (NCBI taxonomy): Eukaryota > Viridiplantae > Streptophyta > Magnoliopsida > Proteales > Proteaceae > Hakea > Hakea prostrata. The sequence goes on from NC_142600.1 coordinate 34,339,570, forward strand.
TGAGAAGCCTTTTGAAAAAATTGGCAGATAAGAAGCTTTCGAGGCTGAAGTGAAGCCTTTTGAAAAATTGGCTAATAAGAAGCCTTCATGGCTGATGTTCTGCCTTTTGAAAAAATTGGCTGACAAGAAACCTTCGTGGTTGATGAGAAGGCTTTTGAAAAAATTGGCTGATAAGAAGCCTTCGTGAATTTCACTACGAGTGGCAATAATTCCAAGTACAAGATCGTTATAAATACCTAAAAAACTTCTACGTACACCATTGATAATATTTCTTCAAATGAATCACATTCCAAGGTCGTCTCAATCGATTTCCGTGCAAGTCTATGAGCCAATAAGTATTTGAGCTAATGATCTTGATCACCACATAAGGGCCTTCCCAATTTGTTGATAACTTTCCAACGTTTTTGAGATTTGAAGCTGATTTCCTCCTCATAAGCAAATCTCCAACTCTAAAAGATCTAGGCATGATCTTTGCATTGGAGTAGGCTACTGTTCTTCGCTGATATTCTATGTTCCGATACAACACATTTTCTCTGACTTCATCTATGAACTCCAAGTTTGCTTTTAGACCTTCTTCATTCATTATTGGATCAAACTCTTCTGATCTTTCTGATCTTGCTATTACTTCCACTAGAGCCAAAGCTTCAGATCCATACATTAACTTAAAAGGTGTCTTTCTTGTAGGAGTTCGAGCAGTAGTTTTGTATGCCTAGAGTCCATATAGTAATTCTTCTGCCCATTGAACATTTACCTCATCTAGCCGCCTTTTAATCCCTTAAGAAGGGTTCTATTTGTTATTTCAATTTGCCCATTACATTGTGGGTTGGCAACAGAAGCATTTATGTACTCCATGTGATAATGTGCGCATAATTCTTTGAATCTCTCATCGTCGAATTGCTTACTGTTAATACCACAAGTATTTGCACTTGTTGCTTCTACATCACGTTGGACATGATGTTGAACACATCCTGCGTCGTGGCCATTGGTGTGCACTGGGTAAGTCACCACCTTGAGGAAGGGGCGTTTCAGTAGCCGGTGGAGGAACGCTATTCTCTTCTTCTTGATTTGAACCATTAGGTGTGTCTACATCACTCCCGTTTCCGACTGCTCGGTTTCTCAAGTTAACTATTCTGACAAGACCATAAGATTTCATTACTCTCCAATTCACAAAACACCAACTTAATACACCCATCTTTTGTATTAACCACCAACAAACCAACCAATTGTTTGAACCAAAAGCAAGTATAAAACCAATTGAAGTGCTTAGAAGGATTTCCAAAACAAAAAAAATTCTTATATATATAAATCTCCAAGGGGACTGGGGTTTCTGAAATCAGATGCCCAAAAAGTTTATTTCCAAAGGGGACCGAGAGGTTTCTGAAATTAGAGGCCCAAAATTATTTTTTTTTTAACTCTTTTTTTTTTTCTTTTTATAAAAATTACCCGGGGGTTGGCCGGGTGCTTCAAGCGACGCCCACACAACCAGCAATTCTCTGGAATCAGAGATCTACCAAAGCAAAAAAAACAAACTTTTTTTTTTTGACAGACCTTTCTGCACGCTGGCACGACCATCTGCGTAAGCACTGCGCCCGCGCGTGGCCATCTGCGCCTGCGCGGCGCACTCCTGCTGCGTTGTGCGTGCGTGTGCTCACACCCCAAAAACCCATATTTCAACTCTTTTTCAACCTTTTTCCACCCTTTTTACCTTCTCTTTTGCCTTGGGGGTGGTTCCTCTACACTTCTAGCTCAAATCTAACCTCGTGCGACACTCGAACCCGAAATTTGATGGCATCTTCTTCGCGAAATCAAATGTAAACTTTCTCCTCATAACATTTTGCTTTACATATTGAATATCCCATTGATTTGCTTACACCATTTCGACATGCAGCACCACGAGGTATCCAACCTTGGACACGAGCTTCTCTTGACCCGTATCTTTAGACATTTGGAGTGGATCCCACCTAGCACGAAGAAATTGAGGGAGAATTATGGAGAACCTTGGGAGAATTTCCTTCTTCCAAAATGCTTCCGCCTTCGCCTAGGCGTTAGCAATCTTGGCTCTATCTTTTACTATCGCAGATGCCCCGGGTTACTTCACTTGGCTTTATTATGTTTCAAACACATATTTTATTATGAGTGTTTATCCACGCTCTTTCGCTTGATATTGGGTTATGATATTTTAGAATCCAAGTATTTATCAATTATGCACTTTAATATTTCATATGCTTTATTGTGCTTTATGCTTTTGTTTAATTAATGACCTTCATGACTTTGTGTTTCATATACTTATTGTATTTTATTTCAGTTGGATTCATTATGCAACTGTTAAGATCAAATTTGCCCTAAGTTCATGTTAAACATATTATTCACTTCTATTTAGTAGAGTTATTTATGGATCGATGACTCAGAATGTCCCTACTGTATCATATAATGTTAGGACTTGTATGAACCTAGGCTCTGATACCACTTCTGTCACACCCCACCCAACCGGATCCGATCATACCCAAATATTTGTGGGGGTGATACACCGCAAGATCTAGGTTCAGTGACAAATCCATACAAAACATGATATAGCATAATTAAACGGACAAGAATAAATCAAGTTCAAGTAATAAATTATCAAATCTGAAATAAAGATTACAATCATCCATTACTTCAAATCAAAAATAAACATCAAAGTCCTAGAAGAGAAAGAATATTTAAAGTTGCAGCGAAAAATCATTTAAGGAAGCTCTAAGGAAAAGAAACTAAATAAGAGCAGTCCTGCCATGAGCATGAAGCGTCATGAGCTTCCACTTCTTCTCCAACAATGCCCTCCTGGTAGCCATTCATCAAAGGATCCTCAACGTAGAAGGGGTCCTCATAACCTGTAAAGCAGTCTAAAGAACAAACAAAAATAAATGAATGAGTTCATAGAACTTAGTGAGGTAACTAACATTCATGTCATACATCCATCCAATTTCCACATTATAATTCATAAGACAATTATGTAACCAATAATATAAACAAACAAATGCATGGTGATGATATGAGGTTCCTAACTCTATAATGTAGTCTCTAAAGTAGACACACATTAAGTCATTCACCAGTCTCCTCTGGGCGGTCTCATTCACTCTTCCCTCATGGCACCAAAGCACGTCTGTTGGGTTTTCCGTGGTTGTTGGGTCAAGTCACATCAATCCGTGGCTGGGGTATAAGTCATCACTCTCTCACATCACCATCGGTATAAGATCTAGCACGTGTTAAGGATTACTCTAAACCCAATGCAAAGTCATACGGTCTCGTACTACGTATGGTCAAGAATACTTCCCCAATGGCACCAACCAACTTGGTTCAGTATCTTTTCCCACCTAGAGTCAACGTATCCTATGGCACCAACCAATTCGGACTACATTAACCCCTAACCCTATGGTCATTCACATATAATGGACAAGATGCTCTCCATGTCCTCTCACGGGTTGGTTACCGGTCTTGAGTGCCCATGAACCCTTATCTATTATATGCAACCCTACCATTTCATATAATAGTGGGCATGCTTGATGCTCACAGGACCCAGCCACTGACGTCATGGGTAACCGGTTTCAATACCCCTACCTAAAGGGTAGTAGTACTCATGAGGTTACCTAGCCAAACACTTCTAGACATGCCCTAAGTATGTTAATAGTAATCAGGGAAAGCGCCAAAGGCACCAAAGGAATGCGTCCCATAACACCTCATCTAGTGTCCTATGACAGAAATGCCAAAAGGGCATTCCCCATTCCCCAATCATAACCTAGGCAATCACATAAAGTCACTAGGGCAATGGGCAAACCCACGACCCTAGTAGAAAATACAAGGTAAGGATATTAAAATTTTTCTTCCTCTTTCATCTCATACAATATCATACTATATTCACATCAATAACATAGGATTCAATAGCAAAGAGAAATACTCAAACAATAATTCTTACATTTCATTCGTGCAAAGTCACACACATGCATATCATGGTAGATACAAATTTACAGCAATTTATTTCACAATAGAAATTAAAATAACAACAATTAATTATGTATAACAAGGTTAGTTATTCCTCACCTTTTACTCTACTCCTTTCTCCAAAGCCCAAGAATTCACTCTCACAAGTTTGGTGACTAACAGATAAATAAACCTATTCATACAAGGGGATTAAAAAAATAAAAATAGGAGTTAAGTTGTGGGTTTCAAAAGATATCCCAAAATCTTCCCACAAAAATCTAAATCCTTACCACTACTTTACAAAGGGTAGTTCTCAACCTTACTAGTGAATGGTCTCTAATTCGCCACCAATTCGAAGTCTATAACAAAACAAAACTTTGGGGGAAGTTAATTGGCAGTAAAAGGATCCTACGGGGGTACCTTCAATTTGATCCAATTTGACCAAGATCAAAAAGGCTCAATTTTGGCTCTCTTAAATCACCTGTGGGTGACCCGGAGAGTCAAATTCCGAAATATTTTGCAAGGGAACGTACCATTTCTCCCATAAACTAAGAAAGAACATTAATACAATAAAACAAAAGCATCCAAAATACCTAACATAATTTCCTTTCAAAGATCTCTCAAAAGAAGATAAGAGAAACTCTCACCAACTATGATTAAAGAGAAGGGTTACAGAAAACTAACCTTTCCTAGTGATTTTGCAAAGATTCGGATCACAAAAACCTTCGGAAGAGTTATAACTTAAAATAGGGCTTAAAACCCAAAATTCCAAATTTGCCCCTAAATAGAAACGGGATGGGGGTTGGTTCACCCAAATGGCCCAATCTTCCGTCCCATTGTTGGACCCTCAAATGGGCTCCAAATTTAGTAATTTTTGGCTCGTTGGAAAGGTCTTTCGACGATCTTCAATTTGATACCTTAATCGCATCAATTGGATTCTCCATCACTGATCTACAGATGTTCCAAAATCACCCTTTTTACATCATCATGATTAATCTTCTCTCTTCACTTAAACTTTAGGAGAGTTGTTGAGTCATCATAAGGGTCATCCACCAACATTGGTTCCATTTCCAATCCTTCGGGTTTGACTTGAATGGCCCACAGTTGTCGCCGACTCGAGGCCTGGGTTCTCGGTCTTGAAACCGAGAGTTAAAGGGGTAGAAATCTGGGGGATTTCACAACACTCACCGCTGCTGTTGAAGAGGATAGATATACTTGTGAAGCCTCCCCTAGAATTGGTTCAGACAAGACCTATGGGCTGGTCAATCGCCTTTTTAATTCTTCAAACGAAGTTTGATATTCTTCCGTTCATTTGAACTCATTTTGAGCATTCAAATTCTTTAATGCTCTAAAGAAGGGTGTGCATTTGTCTCCAGATCGAGATATAAATCTGCTCAAAGTTACTACCTTCCCAATCAAGCTTTGAATCGCTTTCACACTATTGGGGGGCTCCATATCTAGTATAGGTTTTATCTTTTCTATATTTGCCTCAATGCCTCAGCTGTGTGACCATGTACCCTAGAAATTTTTCTGACAAGACCCCGAATGCACATTTTTTAGATTGAGTCTCATCCCCTTTCTTCTTAAAACCTCAAAGCATTCCTTCAGATTTGATAGATGATCATCTTTGACCATACTTTTCACCAGGATCATCCACATACATCTCCATTTTTTGGCCAATCTGATGAGTGAACGGTTTCTTCATTCCTCTTTGGTACATTGCTCCAGCATTTTCAAACCAAAGGGCATCACATTGTAGCAATAGCTTTCCCGAATGGTCATAAACGTTGTATGGGGTTGATCCTCCTTTTTCATAACTATTTGATTGTAACCAGTGTACGCATCCATAAAGGTCAACATTTTTTTACCTGAAGTCGCATCTATTAGCTGATCAATTCACGGTAATGGATAACAGTCTTTTGGATAAGTCTTGTTCATATCAGTATAATCTACGCACATCCTCCATTTACCATTACCAAGTTTGCTAACCATTTTGGACATTCAATATGATAAATAAATTCTGACTTTTTGAGTTTCTAAACTTCAACTTTTATGGCCTCGTGTTTTTCTGATGAGAAATTCCTCCGTTTTTGCTTTATAGGCTTTGTCATGTTGTCAATCTAGGGGTTGTGTTCTGCTACTTCCTTGCGTAGTCATGGCATGTCCTGAGCTGACCATGCAAACACGTCTAAATTATTTTGAAGAAACTCTATCAATAGTCTCCTATCCTGTTCAGTTTGTTCAGCTCCTATCATCGTTCCTCTTTCGAGATCTTTGAGTTTGAAAAAGATCTTTTCCAGTTTTTTTACTTGTTCTCCTCTCTGGATCTTTTCTTCATCTCTATTATCTATGATTTCAACAGTTAAGCCTAGAGCTTTACCTTGAGCCTTTGAGTCCTTTAGGAATGTTGTGTAACATTGCCTTATAACGAGTTTATCAAACACCAACTTATTCTAATAGTGTTATGGAAACAATTTCAGAACGGATTTATCGAACTCCTATTTCTAAGCAAAGAACAATCTTTTAGCATAGAAACATTAAAAAATGGTTTTGCACAAAAACTAGTCTCTCATAATAGAAACATTACCAAACACATACTAAGTGTATCTACAATAATAAGAAATAATAATACATCAAAAACGAAAGAGATCATTCCTTAGGCCTCAAGATCCTCCTACAAATGTGTTGGTTAATAAGAGAATGTTTAGGAAGATCACCTTGGCTTGAATTTCTACCTTTTCATTTGGCCAATTTAGTCTTCTATAGGGGGTATGCAACTAGGTAGCACTGTTTTCCCATATGGAAATTAAAAGATTCAATGAGAAGACAACAAGCTTGGTACACTGAAAATGACTTAAGAGAAACCAATGAAAAATAATGGTTTAGATAACAAAAGTGGACATGGATCAACATGCTATCAGTGTATACATACTAATAATGAGAAGCATAGTTTCAAGTAGTTGTATCAAAGTACTGATACTATTATTATAATCTACCAATCCTGATTCCAATGCGTACTGATATAATATCAATGAAATGGTAAACCAATAGAAGATGGGTGTGGTTGATAGTGTGTACAATATGCATGCTTTTATGAGAAATGATTCTGCTAAGAAGGGTATCTCCACCTTCTCAAATAAACATTTTGTATACTATTGGAGGAATAAGAAAAAAATAATAAAAAATTACGGGGTGAGCAAGAGGCACAATGTATACCTTATTAGACCAAAAAAGAAATTCTGGTTTCCCGCATCTTCGGAAGTAGGAATAAAAATTATAACAATTCAACGAGCTAGGCAATTAGTAATAGTGTTGATTATCACCCCTCACCCCGACCAAAAAAAAAGAAGAAGTAATATTGTCACAATCCTTTTTTTTTTTTTTTGGTAAACAGCACTTCTTTTAAATAATTAAAAAAAGTACAGGCATGAGTACACAAAGTTCGAAACGAACCAGGAGCGGCATATGACCAAACGTGACATGCATTGAGGCAGCCGGGAGGGGGGTCAAGCCAAATGGATGGCCACAACCCTAGAACAAACACCCACAAGGGGGAGATACAAACACCCACATGGGGGAGATACAATAAACCCACAGGGGAACCACAAACACCGCAGGGCGGACACGAAACCCGGTATGGCGATGGTAGCAACGAAGTGCGGAGAAGGGTGACCGCCACCGACGCCGATAGGGACTAGTCAAGCGAGGAAACTTGTACCCAAAGTGGAGTTGTTCCGCGTGTGCACCAAGAAACGCTCCTCGGCCAGAAGCCCCCAGATGAAAAAAGAAAAAGAAAGAAAACAGAAACAAAACAAAGACACGAACACGACAGGAAACCAACGGACGAGAAAGCGAAAGAGGAGGCGGAGACGAAAGAGAGCGGAGAGCGGGAGAGAGAAACAGAAGAAACAGAGAAAACGGGAGAGAGCAAAGAGAGGGCAGAGAGAACAGAGAAAACAAAACGGAGAGAGAAAAACAGAGAGGAAAACAGAGAGAAACAGCAGAAAAGAGAGAAAAACAAGAGGGCGAAAGAAAAAACCGGAAAAAAAGAAGGAAAAAGAAAAGGAAAGAGAAAGAGACGACAACACACAGAGAAAACGAGAAAACAGAGAGAAAAGAGCGGAAAAACGGGAGAGAGAAAAAGGAGAAAAAGAGGGGGAGAGAGAAAACAGAGAGAAACAGAGAAAGGAAGAAAAGAGAGAAACAAAGAAACAAAAAAGAGAAACAAAAAGAGGACGGGAGGCAAACACGGGAGACAAATCATCAAACGACAAAATCAAAGAACTAAAAAGAGGATTTTAATGCTTTATTATTTAAATGTATTTTATTTGTTATAAAATTTTGTTTCAACCTTGGTTTTTTGTGTCAACTTGTTAGCCTTTTAGATTATTGATCCATCCTCTTCTAGAAGTTAATAATAGATGTGCTATAACAATATTTATAGATGTAAAAGGTCAAGGGATCAATGTATTATACCACGAAAGGATTGACATGGTAATGATCAACACTTCTTAGGGCCTGTTTGGTCACATGAGTTTGGCGATTTCAAATATCTAGAAATTTCAAATCTATGGAGTCATAATTCATAAATTAACTGTTTGATTGTGGAATAAAATTTGTGGATTTATCCTAAAAAAAATTTGGTCGATGTGATTTTTGTGAATGCACAAATGTGTAGTGTTTTTATAGTGGCAATAAAATCTCTAGATTTCACCACATACCCATAAATCTACAGATCATGTTTTTAAGAGCTCAAGTACCCATAAAATAGATCATGTCGATTTTTGAAAAAGTTGTAAAAATCTCTAGATTTCATGATTTAGAGATTATTTTTACCACCACAAACGTGTATATGATTTATGGTAAGGGGTGATCTCGAGATTTCAAAAGCATACATTTGCACAGTGGCAAACATCGATTTTGAGCGGAAGAATTTTTTAGGAGGACGATTTCATTCCACAATCAAACATCTAATTTTATAAATTATAACTCCATAGATTTGAAATCTCTAGATATTTGAAATCTCCAGACTCATGTAACCAAACAGGTATAAATCTCTAGATATTTGAAATCTCTAGATTTCTTGAATTTAGAGATTTTCATAACCAAATAGGTATAAATCTCAGATTCATGAATCTAGGGATTTGAAATCTTTGGATTCATGTAAACCAAATCTTTGTTTAATGGTTCGACTTTTCACCTGTGGGCCTCACTATATTTTATGGTGGTAAAACCGTCGGTGTTCCCCTAATGGGGAGAAGATCCGGATTCGGATTCCATTAAAAGTAGCCACATTCCTTGTTTATGCGGATTTCATTTTGTGATTTTCACTCTTTTTTTTTTTTTTGAGTGAAATAGAAACACATTTAAGCTTGAAACCTCGATGAAATGTATATCCAAAATTTTCTACTAATAAAGGCCAGCAAATACGTTGTGGAAGAGGGGTATCTACGAGAAAATACATTTTACAGTGATGCATAGGAAGTCAAAACTGAAAGAGCGAGACTGCATGCGATCTGCATAAAATCCGAGCTTGTGGATTTTCCTCTGTTCGATCCGAAAGAGGCTTGGGATTTCTCTTCGAGCGCATCGAGGATGTAAGTTCGCAGATCTATAATTTTTGTTTTTATCTAACTTCAGATCCGTTTCGTTAATGTAGGAAAAATGTGGTTTTTATGCTCAGATGTTGTGATTTACCACTGTATTCTCCTCATTATATTCGTGAATCATTGCTTCTTCTCCTTCTTTTGTTCTTGCGGTATTGTGCTGGTTATTGATCTGTGCAGTCTCTTTCAATTGATCTCGATTTTGTGGTTTTTTTTTTTTTTTTTTTTTTCCCGCCCCCCCTCGCCAAAACAACACCTGACCGGAGTAGTTACAGGTTCATGCAGTCTCTTTCAATTTGAATGGAAGTTTTTATTTTCCATGTTGGAACTTTAAAAGCAGAATTTACCGGCTCGATGATGCAAATGTTGTCCATTTCTATGATGGCTTTCAAAAGGCCCAATTGCATAGCCCAGAATTAATCATTCTGAAAAGCATAAATGCATTCTTCCTTTCAAAATTAATCTTGACCTACTTCATTGAATCGTGCTTGATATGAGTTATTTATTTTTAAAGAGGATCCATCTACATTAATTTTAATCCATCTATAAGTTGGAGCTTTCCATCTAATCTCAACTCAAGGTTTGTTTAAACTACACATCGTTTTCGTATTACAATTGTAACTGAACTACTCCTCGGTGTTCTGAATAATATTGAACAACAATTGTTGAGGAGTTTTTGGTGAATCTCCATGAGCTTTATCATTTTAACTTTTCCATAGGACCCAAAGCAAGTTGGATTCTGAAAGCTAAGTTCTTGCTCCTGCCTGTTATTTGAGGAAGAAATCCCTTAATAAGGGATGGAGTTTATGATAAAGTGAAATGCAAACTTAAGCTCAATGGCTTATCCTCAGATACTGGTTTGAGTAAATTATATTGGCATGTGTTTATTAATTTTTTTGGCATTTATTTCTTCCCTTATCCTCTATTTGAAAATATGAAGACAAGACATCTTGGCTTTTTTCATACAATGCAAATTAGTATACACAATGAATGACCCTATAATCATTGTCTTGCAGATAATTTAGAGCCAAAAGGCCATGGGGCCTGCTCATTCTATTAGTTTGTTCATCGTACTAATTGCTTTTGTAGAGTTTGACATAGAGCAACCACAACTTTGGCATGATAATTACAAGGTATTTTCTGTTTCTGTGTAAAGCATCCTAAATCCTTGCTTAATGTATTTAATAACTTCGCCATGCATGTTTCCATCTCAGTTAATCAATAAAATCAAGGATGCGCACGCAAATCGGACCAACGATTTACCAGGATATAGGTTTGTTTATATCCTTTACCTAATCATTGTTTTTTTTTCACTTAGAACTTAATCTCTTTCTAGCGCCGTGTCTCTATAAGTATGTGTGCATGTGCATGCTTGTGCACTTGTGTATGTGTGTGAGAACTTCACAATGACATTCTACTGCTCCTGAAGATGCAGAAACATATGATTCATTTATAACTCAAAAGGAAATTTAGCCAAATGTTAGATACAAGAACAAGATTTATTACATCTCATAAGGTAAATATACTCAATACTTAGATTAGCTAAAAGTTAAAAAAGAATGTGAACATATATGGAGCCATAAATAGTCAGCTGTTTGTTATCATTTGCTAACAATTACTGTAGATTGCCAATGATTGTTTCTTATACAGTGGTATGGCATTTATCACAAAAAAAGTAAATGCGATATTATATATTTGACTGCGATAATATTTTTCCGCTGCCATTTGTCAGATCTATCAGCACCATTAATTATCGATCTTGATTGGTGCCAATTAATATGGTATCATGATAATTGCCATTTGAGTGAGCGATTTATGTATTATACGGTGATATTACATTACCACAGTTTTTAATGTGAGTATGCAGATAAATAACTACCTCTACTTGGCAGCAGTTATTATAGGGCATATTTGATTTGTCTGAACTGAAAAGGTTTTTTTTTTTTTTTTTTTTTAAATATTGTAATTAAGTTGAATGTAATACTATATATTGTCAGTGATAATGTATATGATATAACCCAGGGTGTTGGTTAGATCTTCCAGGTTCTTGAATAAGAGCCCACACTAATTAAGGGTAGGATAGGTTTGGCTAGGCTGGGGGTTTGGGTCCGTCTTTGCTGGTTCGTAATTCGACGAGAGGGTTTAAGAAGGTCTTAATGTTGAAACTTAGGGTTTTGGAAGTTCTAAGAAATCTGCAGAAATTCTTCTCAAGGAAGAAGATGAAATGCAGAATTTTCAGACCTTAGGGAGATAGGGTTTGAATGGTCTGATCGGGCTGAAATTGGGGGGTCACTAGGGGAAGCAACCCTTACCCATAAACAAACTCATATTGAACGATGGATGTGGATTTTAACCTTTCTGAACATACCCCAAACTGATATCGTATTGGCTGCATGATGCAAGCACTGGGTACAAAAGAAGCAGAGGAGACTAATGAGCTTAAAGAACAAAGTGAACACATCCAAGCCTTTGCAGATCATTTTTTAGTTTCAGTCAGACAAGAAGCAGCAGTAGGTCTGATATGAAAATGACACCTACGTATTACAATCTACCTCATTCACACCTTATTGCTAATTAACTAGCCTACCAGCAAGTGTTGGGGAAATTTCAGGAGGAAATGAGGAAACTTAGGCATTTGACTATGAGAAAACCAATTGAAGCTCCAAGACATGGCATGAATGGATGAAGATTGAAGTGGCTGGGTAAGTGAAACCTTCTTTATGCCACAATATGGTAAAAAGTAATGCTGTCAAAAACAGCCAGGCACATATAACAGAAATAGAAAGAGCTGCATTACGAGAGGAAAGGTTTCATTTGAAATAATGAATTAAGCAGGATAGATCAGCTAACCTAAGGTCTCAAAACGTTACAAAATGAATTCAACTCATACTGCCAATTAAAGAAACTAGCTTTAATTATTCCATAAGTATCTACTAAAAGAAAATATGAGCCCATACCAACCCGTCAGTAAAGATCACATAATATCTAGATGCAAATAAAAGGGGCACAGAGAGCACATATATAAAATGGAAAAATAAATAACCATACTTCTGTGTTGAACAACAAAATTCACAAACACACAAAAACATAAAACACCATGATTTGACTTATTGTCATTTTGATATAAAGAACAGATTAAAAACTAAGGTTTTTCAGCAATGGTTGAGCTCTTCAAGTACCTTTCCACATGCCTCCAGATGGGGGAGAGGGGAAAAAAATAAAAGAACTTAGATTTAAGACAAAATTATGCATTAAGATCAATAGAATTTTCACCAGAATTATGATATAAAATGATTATTTCCATCCTTTCTATTGTCAACTTTATCATTCTTAACTGCTTTCTAATGTCAACTTTATTATTCTTAACTGCAGGCTCATATGCTGCTACTGACTCCAGCTTCTCCAACTCATGAGACTTATGTTATCTGAAGCATTATCCTTGTGAGTTGATGGATCAGAACCTTTTAGAGGCATTTGTTCAGCTAGTTTATTCTGTTCAACAGTCCTCGATGAACACCCTGGAGGTTTGCTGGTGGTGACAACAGGCCTGCTTGATCGTTGAAAGTTAACCCTGAGATCACATGGCTTCTTAGACTGGGTGGTTTGGTTAGGATTATTGGATAGTAAAGTAACTGTGATGCCCGCTGTTGGCTGGGAAGGAACAAAGCCAATAGAATTAGGGAGGTTTAAAGCAGCTTTTAATTGTGGAAGCTGCTTGCTTCCAAATATCTGAGCCAATGATGCTGAAAGGGTAGTCGTTTGAACAAGCTACTCACTGGCTGTCATATTATGAGTAACCGGAGCCACTGAAGTTACTTTTGATGTTCTGGCATCATCCGTTTCTGATTTAGTAATAGGCGGAACATATGAACAAGTGTGTTTACCATGCTGCGCCCTGCAGGTAGTTCTGAGAATATTGACTGCTCTTCCCTACTAAGGGTCGAAGTTTATCTGCTTAAACGATTAGGATGAACAATTTGTCTCTCTGCTCAATCATGTTAAACCTTGAACTTCTTGCCACCATGATTGAACCATTGCCCAGGTATGGGAAACCTTGGCAGAACAGAGCTGCTCCCGCACAGGAAAGCATTACCTGCATCCCCTCTCAAACTGGGATGTTGTGGTTGGTGAAAAGTTTCTTGAGTTGTTTTCTGTTCATAGGTAGGTACAAAGATCCCAGTTTGTGTTCCAGACTGTAAATTTTGAGGAAACTGTCTGTGTACTACTCTATTAATGTACAAAGGATATTGTCCAAACACCTCATTAGCTTTTATATGATGAACTACAGAAGAATGTGAGGTGTTATTATCATATAAATCGAAATTAGAAATTGTAATTATGGGATGATGGATCCAAGAACATTGGAGGGTTGATAGAGGACCCGGTTAGAGCTTATGTAATATGTATGAAAGAGTTTGTTATAGAGTGGGTGAAGATCAGTATTTGATGAACAATCAAATGGGGCCAAGCCCCAAAGTAATTCCTCCATTTTTGTGCCAATTATCTGACAGATCAGTCCAACACCGGTAATCTGTATGTTGTATGTTTTCTCAAGGGAAGGCTCTCACTTAGATTTCAAATTTGTTAAAATGTGAGTTTCTTCAATTTTATGTTTCTGTGCATACTTAGAGATCCATATGGTATGGGTTTTAACAGTTCTAACTTCTAAGAGAAATAATTGGCTATTGAGGGATTTGCATATAAACTTGCCATTTTGGACTTGATTTTGAGGCCATGGCAGTGCAAGGAAGATGAAGCAATCATTAATGTTGATTATTGCAGATGGAACTCAGCTGTGTTTGGAGATCCATCATGTCATCCAGAATGTATTGAGTTTGGCCTCCAGGTTCATGGCCATTCCATTCTATCACAGTAGTAATAAACGATAGTGTGTAATGCAGTAGCTGAATCTCATGCCAGTAAGGCTTCGTCTGTAGGTTTCTGATTCTTTGGCCATTGTTTTATCCATCTCTTCATGACCTTGGTAATTTTGATTCTATTCTGATTCCTATCCCTATATATAAAAGTGCCTTTGTACTAAAAAAAAATCTGAAAAAAGAAAAAATAATAAAAATATAATTAAATAAATTTTTAGGACATTCTAAAACATATAGCAACAATTACTATCCTAAAAATATAATAAATCGACAAACCCACCCTGAGAAGTCTCTTAATGTTAAGTGCCTTCTTCTCTGTTAAAATGGTAAATTGAATTAGAGAAAAAAATAAATATATTCTTAATACTATTTTGTATTTTAAAAATTAAAATTATTAGAAAAATTCTATTCTACATTTCTATATATTATAAATTAAAAAGACCATTATACCCTCTATTTATTTGTCTTTCTCGCCAAAATCTAAGATTCATTTATTAGCCAAAAAAATCTATGATTTCTTAATAACCAAAACAACTTTGAAAATCACAATCATTAAATAGAAAGAAAAGAAAAAGAAAAAACTAAATTAGATTAGGAAATTAAATACATCGTGCTTGGGAGAGGGTTAAAAATCGCTTTCCAAGCTCAAAGGAAGCTCTCATCATGTACAAGGATCCAAAAGGTGATTTGGTTACGATCACCACTAATGAAGAGCTGAGACTTGTTGAAATGTCAGCAGATTTGTATGGATCACTTATATTGTACATTGTAGAAGTTCAATTTGAGCAAGAGGCATTATTTGAGACAACAAAAAATGGTAAAGATGAGGACAAATCTTGGAAGAGCCAAAACAAAATCTCCGAATTGGGAATGGGGAAATGGAAACTGAAATTAGAAGCTTTGAACAAATCCAACAATTGAGAATGATAGGTAAATCCTATATAAACTAAAAGCTGCACAAAGCAAAGGTATCTGAATCGTTTCCCTTCATTAATGTTATTCAATTAAGCTCCGCAACTAGCCAGAGCTCTGTGGTGATCCATTGCTAACTTAACCTTTGGAATTGGCTTCTGTATTTTGCAGGCAAGCTTTAAGGGATCCATAGGCTAAATAGTTTTTGGACAGATCAATAGTATTAAGGATTTATCTCATCTTCAAGGTACTAGGCCTCTATAATGTGCATTCATTACTAAGTTGTGCTATACACATCTCATAAGTTAAATAGATTAGAGATTCTAGGTCCAACCTGGCAATGGGATGTCTTCTTAGCACTTCCTTGGTGTTGGTCTCCCTAATGATGAGCTTAATCTGAAGTATATCAACATGCATGAGAATGATCTATCTCTTGTCAAAAATAAGTCAAGGATTGTTTTCATGTTGTCTAGATCCCCCCACCCCACCCAGCCCTCCAAAAGGCAACTTGTATGATGTCTAGATTAGATACAAGTTCAGATCGTCTCCACCCAACATGCCCGTGACCCCATCCCCTACACTCAAATAAGGCCCGACACAAGGACAAAGGCACGGTCAAGTTGGGTGGAGAGGATTTCTATACCTCTAGCTATTATTCAGATGTATTCAACCTTCATGGGAGGGAGTTGGATTTCCTACTCCTATTTCCCGCTGCCCAACTTTATGTCTCACACTCATCTGACATAAGCACCCTAGGCCTACCAATTTTTAGAAGTATCCACAACATCAAGTGGTTTGCATTAAACTTCGAGGGTAAATTCTTCTCTTTGGTTCTTGTAGGAGGTCAAGTTGGTAATAAAGTGAAGGCCACGCATTAAACTTCAGATAAGCATCTTAAGTTGGACCTTCCATTACTTTAATTGGAAAGGAAGCAAAAGTTATGTTTTCAACCAAAGGTGGAATGATCACGTCACTTGCACGGAATGCCTCATTAGCTTTGTATGATGAAGTTATAGAAGAATGTGAGGTGTTGTGATCATATAAATTGATGCAAAGAGAAAAAAAATGAAGAAATTAGAAATGATAGTTATGGGATGATAGATCCAAGAACATTGGGGGTGTTGATAGACCCGGTTAAAGCTTATGTTCTATGTATGAAAGAGATTGTTAAACCTCGAATGCATTTATATTAAAGGGATTGATGTTGTCGTTTATGATGTGAACTTTGTTAGTGGTCAGGTTTATCAGTGATTTTTTATAAGATGTTGATGGCTCCACTAACATTGGAGTGTTGATAGTGGACTCGGTTAAAGCTTACGTTCTATGTATGAGAGCGATTGTTAAGCCTCAAATGCATTTGTAGTTGTTGGAGAAGAATTTGCCAGAGTTATGAATCATAAATCACACCAATCTCTCCAAATCTGGTTTGACCTGATCTTGTATCCACTTTGACCTGCAAAATTGACGAAGAACAGTTAGAGCTGTTCACATCATTGCACTCCCTATATTTACTCCTTCTCTATTGCATCCTTTCTTCTTCATTTTCTTCGCAGCTCTGCCTTTGCCTTTTTTGTTGCCTGCAACTTTTTTCATTATTTTGTCGAACTTTTTATGAACCTTCCTTTCCCATCTTTCTTTATTTTGCTTCTTTATGGATCATCCTGACAACCCTACTAATCCCAGTCTTGTTCCTGAAGTTGAGACCTCTTCAAAACCTGTTTGAGAGGACATATTGTTGATCTTTCCGCCATCAATCCTAGTAAAGCCCCCAATCTAGATTGGGATTCCATTCCATATGCTCACAATGAGGTATTGGTTCCTTACAAAGCTGTTGATACTAAGAAAGAAAAAAAAAAAGAACCCAAAAACTATTGCCCCTGAATGGTACCCTGCCAAGATTAAGAAAGCCAAGGTATCCTCCTATCTCCAAGATTACTGCTTTCCTCCAAAAGTCAAGGCTTGGGTTCCTGAACCTTCTGATCGTGCCCACCTGATTGCTCCTGGAGTTATTTCCATTTATATCAAGTCTCTAGAAGCTGGGTTTGGGATTCCTCTGAGTCCTTGGGCTCAATCCCTTCTTGACTACTATAAAATTTGTCCTTGCGAACTAACCCCAAACAGTTTGACACTTGTTAATTTTTTTTGGGCATTTGTTCAGAAAATGGGACGCAATCCTTCCGCTAACCTCTTCAGGAATTATTACACTTTAAAAGTTGGAAGTGAGTGTGGTTTTCTGCATTTTCAAGGAGAACCAGTATCAATGCTGAACTGGATGATCGTTCTGTCTTTGCTGACTCGTCCATTCCGCATGATAACAAGGACTGGAGAGAAAAATATTTCTTTTGTTCCATCCGCTTCCCAAATTATCTCTCCCGATGGGGTTTCCATTCCATTACATCCATGGCTCCTTTAAATCAGAGGCCTCCTCTGAATGAATCTGATCATAAAACATGGGATTTGTTTCCCTCTTGCATTCAAATAGATGTTAATGAATACAAGACTGATGATGGGTTAGCCCGTTATGGCCTCTTGCCAGGTACATTTCCTTGTTTTTCCTTGTCTTTTTCTTTTATTTCTTTTTGAGTTTTTCATATTGACTTTCATACTTTATCCAGGGATTGTAACTTGGAAATCCCCAAGCATTGCTGACATTCAGCTGGAGGTTCATGCTGAGAAAGAAGCTAAAATTGCTTTTGAGAAAAGAAAAAGAAAAAAGAATGTCGGAGACAGAGGACTTGATGAAGACAATGATGGGTCTCATGAAGAACATACAACAACAACAACAACAACAATAAGCCTTTTCCCAACTAAATGGGGTCGGCTACATGGATTCTTGCCCTCCAATCAGTTCTGTTCAAGGCCATGCTAGATACAAGGCCTAAGCTATACATATCCTTTCTCACCACTTCTCCTAAGGTTATCTTAGGTCTACCCCTAGCTCTTCTAGTTCCTTCAATATGGATTATATCACTTCTCCGAACAGGAGCATTTATAGGTCTCCGTTGAACGTGGCCGTGCCACCTCAAACGACTTTCTCTAAGCTTATCACTTATGGGAGCAACTCCCAGACCAACTCTAATATGATCGTTTCTTATCTTATCCATCCTAGTTTTGCCACTCATCCATCTTAGCATTCTCATTTCTCTGCTACCGAGTTTATCGATATGATTCTTTTTAACAGCCCAACACTCGCACCGTACATCATAGCTGGTCGGACAACGGTCCTATAAAATTTTCCTTTAAGCTTTAATGGAATACGCCGATCACATAAGACCCCGGATGCACCTCTCCACTTCATCCACCCTATTTTAATTCTTTGGGAAACCTCATCTTCTAAATCACCTCTTTTACTTATGATTGAACCTAGGTACCTAAAACAATCACTACGACGAATCTCTTTATCGTCAAGTATCACCACTTCATCATCGCCCGATCATGACTAAAGTTACAAACTAGATATTCTGTCTTCGATCTACTAAGTTTAAAGCCTTTTGATTCCAAAGCTACTCTCCATGAGTCTAATTTGGTATTAATCCCCACTTGGGTCTCATCAATCAACACAATATCATCCGCAAAAAGCATACACCAGGGGACCTCATCTTGAATGTCTTTGGTTAATTCATCCATTACCAGTGCAAATAGATATGGGCTTAAAGTTGACCCTTGATGAAGCCCAACTGTTATCGGGAATTCCTTACTTTGTCCCCCCTTTGTTCTAACACTAGTCACCGAACCATCATACATATCCTTAACTATATCTACATATTTACTTGCAACACTTCTTTTCTCTAGTACTTGCCAAATTAACGCTCTAGGGACTCTATCATAGGCTTTTTCTAGGTCAATAAATACCATATGAAGGTCTTTCCTACATTTTCTATACCTTTCCATAAGTCTCCTAATTAAGTAAATAGCCTCCGTTGTAGATCTTCCCGGCATAAACCCAAATTGGTTCTCCGTAATCGTAGTTAAGTGTCTCAACCGGGTTTCAATTATTCTCTCCCATAATTTCATCGTATGGCTCATCAATTTAATGCCTCTATAGTTATTACAACTTTGAATATCTCCTTTATTTTTGTAAATTGGAACCACAACACTTCTCCTCCAATCATCCGGCATTTTCCCCGTGCTCATAATCTTATTAAACAACTTAGTCAACCAAACTAGTCCATGGGTTCCTAAGCTCTTCCATACTTCAATTGGGATTTCATCAGGACCTTGTGTTTTGCCAAGTTTCATCCTCCTTAAAGCTTCTTTTACTTCGGACATCGAAATTCTACGTATATAAGTTCGGACACCAGTGCCTTGGTGAAAAGTGTAATCGTCCGAGACATAAGTGCTTGAAGAATGCTCATTTAGTAAACTAGAGAAATAGGTTTCCCATCTTTTCTTAATATCCTCCTCACAAACTAATACTTTACCATCTCCATTTTTAATACATCTAACATGGTCAAGATCTCTACTCTTCCTATCCCTCATCTTAGCTATCTTATAAATAGATTTTTCCCCTTCCTTTGTGCCCAACTTATTGTATAACTCTTCATACTTTCTTTCCCTTGCTTTTCCCGCAATTTTCTTAGCTTCATTTCTATCTAACCTATACCTTTGAAGATCCTCAACATCCTTAGTTCTTTGCCATGTCTTAAAACTAGCCTTTTTATTCCTAATGGCAGCTTGAACCTCACTATCCCACCACCACGTCTCTCTATAAGAATGGATCTTTCCTTTTGATTCACCTAGAACATCTTTAGCCACCTTCTGAATACACATAGCCATCTCATTCCACATTGCATTGGTATCCCCTTTAAAATTCCATTTTCCTTGTTTGACTACTTCATTAACGAAGGATTTAGAGTACTCTCCTTTCAAATTCCACCATTTTATTCTGGGATAGTTTACCTTAGACCTTTTATGTGTTCTTGGGACTAAGCACATATCCAAGACCACAAGTCTATGTTGTGTGAGTTAAGCTTTCCCCCGGTATCACCTTGCAATCCTTGCACAACAATCTATCAGTCCTTCTAGTTAGGAAGAAATCTATTTGGCTTCTATGCTGTCCACTTTTGAAAGTAATTAAATGCTCATCACTCTTTTTGAAGTAAGTATTTATAATAGATAGATCAAAAGCAGTAGCAAAATCCAAAATTGAAATCCCCTCGTCATTCCTTTCTCCAAAACCATATCCTCCATGAACACTCTCATATCCTCTTTGATCTTTTCCAATATGTCCATTTAAATCACCTCCTATGATAATCTTTTCTCCTTGACGAATTCCTTGCAGTAATCCACCCATATTTTCCCAAAATTCTAGCTTTAGACTTTCATCTAGTCCTACTTGAGGTGCATATGCACAAATTATATTTACGAACTCTTTCTCCATTACAAGCTTGATAGCAATAATCCTATCACCCACTCTTTTAACATCCACCACATCATTTTTTAAATCTTTATCCACTATTATACCCACTCCATTTTTATTTGTTTTATCCCCAGTATACCAAAGTTTAAAGTCATCCAACTCTTTGGCTTTTTTACCCCTCCATCTAGTCTCTTGAATGCAAGCTACATTAATCCTTCTTCTCCTCATAACATCTATCAATTCTAAGCTCTTACCAGTTAGAGATCCTATGTTCCAAGATGCCAATCTAATCCTAACATGTTAATGTTAAATTGAATAAAAAGAAAACCAAAAGCAAGAGAAGAAAGTTTGTTGAAAAGGAGAAAGAAGTTGATGAGACCAGTAAAGAAAAGGCCTCAAAAAAGATGAGGACTTCTGTGACACCCAGCCCAAATCTAGCCCGGAAACCCGATCGTTTTTGCGTGAAGTCGGGTTTTATTTAATGTTGACTTCGAAGTTTGACCGTGATTTCAGTTTTACTATCTTTGAAAATCTTAGGAAGATGTCTTTGTGGGCCATCTTAGTAGAAGATATGGTGTTTGACCCAAAACCCATGGATATTGATGATGGTGTTTCCTTATGGAAACCTTACTTGATTTGGTGTTGAACTATTTATTTGTGAAGAAGAACTTGGTTGGTGGACCTAAAGCTTAGTTGGACCTGGTTTGAAGACTTCCCTCCATACTAGGTAAGTAGTATGATGTGTTGAAAGAAGCCCATCCAAAAATATTGAAGTTAGGCCCATTAAATCCCTATTTTTGAACAAGTTGTCCAAGCAGTGGCATTTTGGTAAATATCTGTTTTTAAGGTTTTCAAAAGCTTTATTTCTTTTAATTTCGTGGTAAACTATTCCCACCATGTTTCTAAACCTCTAGATAGCGTGGGATCGACCTTTGAACTTCCTCTTTTGCAACCAATCAACCATCGGGGTCAATTTGGTCAGTTTGGTGAAACCCTAGTAACTCTTGAACTCTTTGTGCTATTTAAAAGGGGGAACTCCATGTGTTTCACTCTCAATCTGTTTCTAAGCCTTGGGAGAACGTGGGAAGATCCCTAGAACCTCTCCTTCGAAGCCAAGACAGATCCTCAAGTATCTGTTCAGGTTTCTTCAGCGGTTTCTCTTCTAAAAGGTTGGTATTCAATTCGCTTCTTCTTTAATTCATTCTTTCTTCTCTACTTCTGATTTTCTGATCATGAGAAGGGTATTACACTGCTGTAATAACCTCTTCTTTAATTCTTTTAGCCCTAGAGTGAATCCCCCAATTCACTCTATGATCTTGAAGCCATATGGCGATGATCCTTGAATTTGATTCCACCAAAGCTCTTAATGATACTTTCCCTAATTTCCTACCTATCTTTATTATTGTGGGGAAGGTCTCATATTATTACCATGACCTTCCCTTGTGTCCTCATGATTGAGGAGTTGATCCTTGTTTTTCTTTGGAACAATTGGCAACCCTTTTATTTTCTATTAATTCATTGGACCCTCCCCAAAACCTTTCTTGATTGTAAATTCCTTGCCCTAAGGGTGAATCTTTATTCTCCTTAGTCTTTTCGTGGGATACACGGATTCTTGTTAGTAAATCCCTAATTGTATGATTTGAATTTGTTTCCCTTCACTTTAATTGAGAACCTTATTTTCTCTCATTAGTAGACCCTTCCTAATTCCATTCTTTATTTTAAAATACTAATGAGATGTTCCTTTATCTATCTCGGGTTGTTTTTGTGAGAATTAATTATGGGTAACGCTCATGAGAGGTAACCAACTCTTATAAGAGGTAACCATATATGAAACCCTATTGTTCTTTTATTTGTTGGAAACTTCCCAACACTTTTTCTGATTGTGCATTCTTTGTTTCTCTTTCCCATGGGTGAATCTTGATTCTTTGTTTCTCTTTCCCTTGGGTGATATTTGTGTTAACCTAAACTTGATCACTATATTTTCTTCATGATCCATGTTTCACCTAATTAGGATTTCTAATTATTCTTTCTTCATTCTTGTTCTTGTTTGAGATCAGGAAAAAGATGATGCATCCTTGCAACCATCTATTCCATGATCTCATTCTATTCTTTGAGATCTATGATCATCATCATGATCTTAACCCTAGTCAAATAAATTCCTTGAAACCCTAATCCTTTTATGATCTTTCTGGAAACCTCTTGTAACCTTCCATGTGAGGGAAACCTCATGGGTAATGTTTCTGTTAACATAAACTAGATTTCCTATGATTTCTTGATAACAATCATTCGCTCTCTTTCCGTGATCATAACCTTTTCATGAACCTTATGTTATGATGAAACCCTAACCTCTTTGTTACAAACCTATTATGATTGATTTTTCGGACTATGATCTCCCCCATGTCTTCATTTGGGTTAGGTTGTACTTGGTCTTCAACCCCATGAGCAAAGCACCCTTGTATAGCAATATACTTGGGGGCGGTTACTAGTGGCGGTTGATTAAACCAAGCGACCGCCTTAAGCGACCGCCCGGTTCTGCTTGCGGGAAAATGCCCTATTTTGCCCCCTGTTCGTTATAAATAGCATCCCTCGCCCTATTAACGCATTATTTTGTTCGGGATTGCTATTTTGGGCGATTAGGCGGCAGTGGAAACGTGCGGGATTCATCTCTGAAGTGCTGTTAATGATATGAAACCTTTTCTCTTCTATTCTTGATGATTCTGATTAAGGTAATGAATCTCCATCTGCAATTCTCTTCTTTTTAACCTCTGATTGTTGTGAACCCATCTCCTTTTTTGTAGTGGTTACCCAATTGATTTGTTGTATCTCCCTTTTCAATGTTCTTGATGAGATCCTGTCCAGAAACGAATCCCCGCATTTGTTTAATGGATGGATCCCATCAAGGGGAATGATTTGGGTAATAAATCTTTGTTAATTCTAGGGTTTCTTGTTACCCCCTTGTTCTAGACTTATTAAGCTTGAATTTCGGACTAAGATCATCCCAAAACGGATTGAAATCGGATGATAAAAAGTCTGATTTTCGGAGTTGGAAACTGTCTGAAACAGGGCGGTCGCTTGTGGAGGTCGCTTAACTTAAGCAACCGCCACAAGCAACCGGCTGGTTTCGAAAGAATCGTGTAGGTTTGATTTTTGAATTGTTTTGACTCTTGACTCTTATACATTCTTGTAACCCTATGCCTAGGTGTTCTCTGTTTCAAATAAAAGTCTTATAATAGTTTTTGGATTGCAAGTTAGAGGACTTCTACTAAATTACAGGTAAGGACATGCATTCTTATTTATATGCAATTACATATACATGATGATTCTGTTGTTCTATTTACTATTCTTTGATCATGTAACTTGCTGTAATTGTATAAAGTATGTGAATCTTATTGTACACTTGTTGTTTGTGGTATTCATTGATGTACTTCATCTTTTATGATATTGCACAACTGTTCATGATATGATAAAGAGTGATGTAGTGTGATTGTGATGGAAGGGGTATTCCATTGGGATATCTTGGCTTGGGATATCAGAAGGCTGTGGAATGGGACACATGCCTGCTGATGTCTCCAGCACTATCATGATTACTTGATGACATACTTAGGGAGTCTAGAATTGCATGGCTAGGTACCCCACATGCTATTACCCTTTCGGCAGGGGAATTGAAGCCGGGTGACCCGTGACAATGGTGACATGACTATGTTTCATCCAACAGCGGTAACCAGTCCGTGCGGAGACTCAGTGGTCCACTATTGGTCATGTAATGGTAGGGTTGCATATGTTAGGGTTGGGCTCATGGACGTCCAAGGAGCGGACCGGGTGTCGCGAGGAGTCATGAGAGCATCCGCCCCAATAATATGTGGATGACCATAGGGTTAAGGAGTGGAGTCCAACAGAGGTAGCCCGGTCCGTGAGGATTCTTACTCCTAGGTTGCGAAGGATACTGAACCGAGTTGGTTGGTGCCATAGGGGAAGTATCTGGACTTCATATAGTATGTTACCATTATGACCTTGCATTGGATTAGAAACCCCGACATGCGCCAAGTACTCATTGCCAATGGTCGTGGTGAGAGAGTGTTGACTTAACCCCCAGCCACGGTTTTGAGAGCCAGTGTGGACTTACCCCTTTGCCTAGGATCCCTACAGAGGTAACCAGTCCTTGCCGGATCGGAGTGATGAGACTTACCCAAAGGAGGGCTGGTGTATATCTTAAAGCATGTCAGCCATTAGAGACTTGCATAGTTAGATCTTAGTAGCATTCATATTTTCGCATATCATCCATATCATTTCATATGTGCATTCGTGGATTGTGTTGACATATATATGAGAATTGCTTGTTCTCTTCGAGTTCGTTGGAACTCATTCCTTTCATTGTATGTATTATATAAACTGTACAGATGGTTGCACAACGTCGGAAGTTGGAGATGATTCATATGAAAGAGCCTTCTCGTTTGAAGCTGATGTGGCATAGACAGTGGTACATGGACTTGCAGAGCATGAAGCCTCCTGAAGATGAAGATTATCTAGTTATTTATTTTGCTTCCGCTGAACTCGATATTACATTTGATTCTTGATTCTTTCCTTTGATTATTTCTTGGATATTTATCGGAGTATTTGGACTCCGTAACCCTGTTTATTAATTATTGCACTATTCTTGCTCTTGATTATCTGTATTTGTATTTATTATTATTGATAGACTAAAACCATGGATCCTGTGACGGTTCACATCCGCGGGTTGTCGGGCGGTTAACCGGGCCTGGCGGGCGGGGTGTGACAACTTCAGTCCATGGGACCTTCCTCCAGTCAAGATTTGACTTCTCTGAGAAAAAGTAAGAAGGTGCGAACTTCATCTCCCTCTAATGAGAATCTTGGGGAAAAGAGAAATACAGAGGGGACTGCCAAGCCTATCCAACCCTCCAAATGTGAAGTCTCCACTCTACCTTCCCCAGTTCATCTTTTTGACAGTGAAAGTGAAGTTCTAGCCTTTCGTTCTTTAGAATTTTTGGCAAAAACAAATGTGTCTGAATTACCCCTTTTGGTAAGGTCATTTGAGAAGGTCACAATTCTCCCAAATGAAATCTAGAGGAGGAAACAAGAGGTGAGAACCCTTCAGTTAATTTGATTGACCAAATCAAGAAAGTGGTTGAAGAAATTGCTGCTTATGCTGCAGGTGAAGTTCTTGAGCAAATTGCTGATCAACTTTTTAATGAAGATAATCATGAAGGATTATCCCTTGCACCTGAACACGTTCCAGAAGATGTTCCTACTAATGTTCTAGACATTCTTGATGCTGCAGATATTCCTGCTGATGTTCCAGATATTCCTATTGATGTTCTTGATATTCCTGTTAATATTCCTGTTAATTTTCCTGTTTTCCCTGATGCTCAGTTAATTCTTGATGTTCCCCTTCTTCCAGATATTCAAGTCCTTCCCCAAGTTCAACCCTCAGCTGAAATTGGTAGCCAAGAAAATCCGGCAGATGAAGTAGTTGATTTTCAAGTCACTTCTAATGATGTTGCTTTAGCACCACATGATCAAAAAGTTGTAGATGTTGCACCTGATAATCTGTTGGTAATACTCCATATATATTCAAATCTATAATTGATAAGGGAAAGATCCTTACTTGGATTCGCTTTCCCAAAAATAAAGTATACGCAGCAGAAGTAAATTTGAATCCACGTTCTCTTTCCACCACCAAAGCTCTACCGGGGCGATTCCACAATCACTAGGAAAGGGAACTATTTCCACAACCCAAATGCCGTGTGGAAAAAAGGATGGATGAGTGATCTAAAGCAAAGGAAGGAAACCTCCAATGAGTTTCTCCTTCCTGCATTTCTTGGAGAAAGGGAGAGAGAGATGGGAGCCGCCGTTTTCTGGAAAAGCTCTTGTACAAATGAATCACACTCACTCAAGTGATGCGGTGGTTACAAATATATAACCTATATTCTGTAACCGCCCTAATTGTGAGTTTTCAGATTTTCCCTTGGGCATCTAATTTATTAATTATATTAATAAATTCCTACATCTCCCACTTGCACTAGGGCAAGTGTTAATCTCTCAATGTGTCCCAGACACACATGTATATCCCATATATATATATATATATATATATATATATATATTGATCTCTTCACTATGTATCCCAGATACATAGACCACCTGTGTCCCAGACACTAACATCCACAAGTCATACTAGCAAAATGAGTTGTGCGACCGGTGATATACCTGCATGCGTGAGCCCCAAACTAAAAACCTTCCCAGAAGGCCAGAATGGCACATCACTCAAAGAAACATATCAAATAAGTATTAGTATACCATAGTGTCCTAGGTTTATTCAAACTCACCAGAATGTTTGAAGCGTTTTGAAAATGAAAAAGTTTCCACCCTCAAAAGTTTTTTTTTTGTTACACTAAGCATGATTGGATTGTGATCCGATCCAATATCGGGCAGCTTACGGATTTGAGCATGGGGAAACAATGTAACAACCCCCCGTATTTTTTTTTGTCTAGTCGAGTAAATTTGTGAAGTGTCCGGATAGAAGTCCATGATCCATACCCTGAACCCATGGATCTGGATTCTCTGACTGAAGAGTCTGCCTTGCTTGGTAGTTGGACTTCTGGAAGGCAAGTGATGTCTGAGATGTCAAAAATGAAGGTAAAATCTCCCCCATGCCTTCTTTAGGGTTAGGTTGCACTTGGACATCAACCCTCCTAGCAAAGCACCCTTGTATAGCAAAATACATGGGGGCGGTTGCTAGTGGCGGTCAATTGAACCAAGCGACCGCCTCAAGCGACCGCCTAGTTTTGGTTGCGGGATTTTGCCCTATTTTGCCCCCTGACTCCTATAAATAGTAACCCTTGCCTATTTTACGAATATTTTATTCGTGGTTACCATTTTTGGAGGTTAGACGGTTGTGGAGAAGTGTTGTTAGAGTCCCAAAAGGTTCTACTGTCATTCATAGTTGATCTGGTTGAGGTAAGTGATTCCCTGTTCACTCATGCTTCACCACTTGCTATGATAAAAGTAGATTAGTGTTTCCCTTTGGTTGTTCTTGATCCTTCTATTGCACCATCTACCTTTTTGTTAATCTTGGTGAGATCAAATCCGAAAACGAAACCCTGCTTTTGTGAAAAGGGCCGATCTAATCAAAAGGGAGGTTTCTAGATAACCAATTTGATGTCTTTGTTTAGGTTTAGTATCACCCGTGGTTATGGGAGTAATAGATTTGAGATTCGGACTATGATCATTCAAAATTTGGATTGAAAACAAATGATTAGAAGCCTGAGTTTTGGATTGAAACTCTCTGTTTTTAGGGATGTCACTAGTGGCGGTCGCTCAACCTAAGCGACCGGCCTGAGCGATCGGCTGGTTTCCAATGACCAATTGACTTCTATTTTGATCCAATTTGATTCATTTGACTTATACCTTATTGTAACCTTGTATATAGGTGTCCTCTGTTTGAAGAGAAAGTTTTGTAATTGTTTACGGATTACTTTTTACGGACAAACTACTTATATGCGGGTAAGGGCATACAATCCTGTCTTTATGAATTGAGTTGAACATGCTAGTCCAGTGTCTGTTATTATTAATCTTTCATTTCATATGTTGTTGTAACCATGTTTCACTTGCTAATCTTGTTATATGATTGCTCTTTGTATTGTTTATACATGCACTTTGTCGATGATGAATGTGATATGATGTTGGTTGATAGTACGTGGTTCTCATGGAATAGGTATTCTATTTGGATATCTTAGCTTGGGATATCAAAAGGCTGTGGTATGGGACACATGCCTGCTGATGTCTCTAGCACTGTCATAACTGTAATATCTAGCCCTATTCTAACCCTAACCCTAACCCGGATCCACTGTTGCTTTTAGGTCCGAAGACCCGGAGCGGTGGTAGAAGAGACTTATGGACCCTTTTGATTGATAATTATGAGTCGGAGACCAAGCCCATGGACATTGATGATGATAACCTTTACTTGAGTTCATTGTCGGTGTTTAATGAAAGTCTACGCATCGGAGAAGAATGATTTAGTTGAAGTACCTAATGAACTCCCGTGCACAATCCAAAGGTATTCCCCAAAACTAGACTTCTTGATTGAATTGTAGAAGAAAACCCCATTCAATTTGACCTTGTATAGCCCTCCAAGTCCTTGTCTGAAGTTGCTGAACTAAACCTAATTTTCTGCTGAGAAACATTTTGGTCGATCCTCTTTGGTCGATGCCATCGACCAAAGTTTCCCAGTCAAACAAGTTAATGATTCTTTGGAATATTCCCTATTATATTTATACTAGCCTCGTGTTTTGAGCCCTATTGCAATCATTTTCACTCCTGAGAACGTGGGGGGAGCTTCCCAAAGCAACTCCTAGGCATTTGTGAAGGATACTCCACCAAAACTCATTGTTAATCATTGTTTCTTGTCTCCATCTACAACTACAAGGTATGATTCATCATTCCACTCTCTATTCTATCTTTTTCTATTCTTTTCCATCCCTCTCTTGCTGTTGAGACCTTGGAGATGGTGCTGCAACCTTGCAACCATCACTCCAAGTGTCCACTCTTGCCTAACCTATGATCCTCTTACCTATCTATTGATGATATGCCCCCATTTCAAGCCTAGCATATACATTCTTTGATTTTCTTCTTAACATCATGCCATCTTGTACAAAATTGAGATATATAGTATGCTATGTACATGTTTATCACTAGCATATGATCCTAATCGAATTTCTACAAGTTTCCTTAGCTAATGCATGCCTTTTCATTGTCAATGCAATCAATTTCAATTCATGCTATGATGCTTGTCTCTTGAACTTAGTAGCTCAATTTGGGGCTTTCTATTTAGACCATTGGATTATGTTAATTCCTTGATTTTTGGTGTCCTGATACTGTTCTTAAGCATTCCTCCAAGTTCCGGATCTATCCGAATCCCGGAAGACCAATTTCGGACCAAAACCCCCAGAATCCACTATTCTGTCCTGAAGACATTTGGTCGATGGCAATCCTGAAGACATTTTGGTCGATCCTCTTTGGTCGATGCCATCGACCAAAGACCATCGACCAAAGTTACTGCTGACAGCAACCTTAGCCAGTTTTGACCCGTTTAACATCTGATCTTCCTGATTTCTTCTCTAATTTATTATTGATGTTTGTTTAGGGTCTTAACATTACTTTTGGACCATTTCTTGGTAATTCTTGATTCATCATCAACTCAACCTATGGTAAGGATGGTTATCTCCATAAACATATAGGCCATAAACATATGTTGGTACTTATACTTAAAGAACATAGTCTCTTAATTGCTTTTATTTATTAAAGGACTGTTATACATGTTTTAAAACAATAGTATTGTGAATTATTATACTCTTGTTAGAATGATTTATTACTCTTGCTATTTGTATTCATGATGGATCAATTCGATATTATGATTTAACTCTTATCATGAAGATGTATTGAATGTATGAGAAATGATGGACTTGAATATGTGATTGCCTAAGTACAACTTGGGATTGGGGAGTGTCCTATTGACGCTTCTGTCCTTGGGAATCGGAGGGAATAGTATGGGATGTTCTCCAAAGGTGCCTATCGACACTTTCCCGGGTTATTGGATGACATACATAGGATTGTCTAGTTGTGTGGCTAGGTTTGTCCTTGTCGTGTCAGACCCGAATCGGAAGGGCATTGAGACCGAACGACCCGTGGTAGTGTATGGTTTGATGGGCGCTCAAGATTGGTAACCAATCTAGGAGAGGACATAAACCATGCTACGGATACCCGAAAGGGGCCATTTATTGGTAGGGTTGCAAATAGCTAGACTTGGGCTCATGGGCTCTCAAGACCGGTAACCAACCCGTGAGAGGACATGAGAGCTTCCCGTTTACTATTTGTGGATGACCAATAGGGTTGATGAGTCCGTAATCTGGGATTACGCTGACTCTAGTGTGAAGGATACCGGAAAGGATCCCCTGGGGCGAGGAATGGATGTATCTGGATCTGACTTGATATGACTGAGTAGATGACTTGCATTGGGCTAGGCTTTACTGTGACATGCGCCAATACTTATACCAAATGGTGATGTGAGAGAGCGGTGACTGATTCCCCTACCATGGTTTGAGAGGACTTTACCCAATTACCACGGCATTCCCAAGATACGGAATGGGTTGAGGGAGAGTGACTGACTACCCAAAGAAGTATGGTGCTATGACTTAAAGCATGTTTACCATAGAGACTAGCATTCATAGAGTTAGAATCATATTTGCATCATATGTCTTATATCACACTGCATTATGTTATGTTTTGAATTTGTATGATGTTAAATTATGGAATAATTGCCTTGCTGAGTTCTTTGAACTCATTCCTTTTGTACAAATGTTTTTAGATTATCCTGCAGGTACCGAAGATTCTGATGGCACATTCTTCGAGACGGACTTTGATCCCGCATACTACCCTCCGGGTGGTAGCTTCGGTGAAGATCAAAGTTTTGGTGCTGAAGAGGATTACTCTTTGTACCAGGGTTAGCCCCACGATTGTGCGGGAGCGGCAGAGCTGGGCTCTCTTCATCCACACCTTTGAGGAGGCGATCATTAGGATAGAAGAAACCCTAGTCTAGTGCCCCATTTCCCTGGTTTATTATGGAACAACTGGATATGTAATTAACTTTCTCTGGATTACTTTTGAAACATGGGATTGTAACTAACTTGATTATTGCTACATTTTTCGCTGCTTTGAGAGAGTGATTCTCACTTATTCTCTCATCTTTATGATTATACTTACACATTGATATTATCTATTCCCACACTCTGATTAATTGAATCTTATCTTATTCATGATATCTATTATCTGTTACTTTTACCTTGATTATTATTGTTCATGATTGTGTTATCGTGTATGTGGGAGGCATGGTCCCTCGATTCTTGATCGTTGGACTGTGGATCACATTCCCGGGTGCTAGATAGGGTACCTGGCTGGGTGGATGTGACAATAACTACTGGATGACATACTTAGGTAGAGTCTAGAGTTGCATGGTTAGGTACCCCACATGCTACTACCCTTTCGGTAGGGGAATTGAAGCCGGATGACCCGTGATGACAGTGATGTGATGATGGTCCACTGTTAGTCATATAAATGGTAGGGTTGCATATGTTAGGGTTGGGCTCATGGACGTCCAAGGAACGGACCGGGTGTCGTGAGGAGTCATGAGAGCATTCCGCCCCAACAATATGTGGATGACCATAGGGTTATGGAATGAAGTCCAATAGTGGTAGCTAGTCCATGAGGGTTATCATTCTTAGGTTGCGAAGGATACTGAACCGAGTTGGTTGGTGCCATAGGGGATGTATCTGGACCCCATGTAGTATGTTTCCTGTATGACCTTGCATTGGATTAGAAACCCCAACATGCGCCAGTACTCATGCCAATGGTCGTGGTGAGAGAGTGTTGACTTAACCCCAACCATGGTTTGAGAGCCAGGTGTGGACTTTCCATTTTACCCAGGATCCCTATAGAGGTAACCAGTCCTTGCCGGATCAGAGTGACTAGACCTACCCAGAGGAGGGCTAGTGTATATCTTAAAGCATGTCAACTGTTAAAGACTTGCATAGTTAGATTTTAGCAGCATTCATACTTTGCACTCATACATATCATATATGCATTTCTGATCTGTTTGGCCATATGGATGGGAATTGTTATTGTTCTTACTGAGTTCTCCAAAACTCATTCCTTAATTTGTATATGTTTTATTAGCCTGCGCAGATGGAGGAAATGTGTCGGAAGATGGATTGGTTTCCTATGAAGGAACCTTCCTGTATGAAGAAGATGTGGCATCGACAATGGGAAATGGAGATAGCTTGTGCGGGAGCTCTTGCGAATGCATGGAATGCGCTTATCGCACCCATTGATGGGCGGAGGAGACAAGTTGCTAGGCAGTTTGCTCATCGTTTGGAGATGAATTGGAGAACCCCTCATCTTGATAAACTTGAGTCTAAGTTTTTAGTTTTAGAAAAGGAAACTGGAAAGAAAATCATATAGCTCTTTTTGATTGCTTCCACTGAATTCATATTCTTTGGATTTATTATTCTCTCATTGATTATTTTATTGGAGTATTTGGACTCATGTAATCCTTTAATTCATTAATTGAACTATTCTTGCTCTTGATTGTCTTTATTTGTATTTATTATTGTTGATAGACTAAAACCGTGGATCTTATGACGGATCACTCCCACGGGTTGTCGGGTGGGTAACCGAGACCGGCGGGTGGGGTGTGACAAACAAGACACTCCAATTCGGGCACGCAAAGCATAGATCCAATTTTTCTTTGATCAAGGTTGGAGGTGTATGCTTGTTAGACTAGGTAAAACAATCCCCATGTCCCAACAATTCAGTGAGGGATAAGGAGAAATAATATGTTTAAGAGAGGGTAAAGCTGGAGATGCCTTAAAA
Source organism: Hakea prostrata (assembly GCF_041222555.1). Lineage (NCBI taxonomy): Eukaryota > Viridiplantae > Streptophyta > Magnoliopsida > Proteales > Proteaceae > Hakea > Hakea prostrata. The sequence continues at coordinate 34,372,719 of NC_142600.1, forward strand.
TGGTTTCCAATTTTGTATGATTGGTTGATGACTTCATTGAAATCGCCAATGAGAATAATCGGTTTATCTAAAGTTCCGATTTGAAATTGAATTTTGTGCCAAAATTTAATTCTTTCGACATAAGAGGGGGGGGGAGCATAAAGACATACAACGTACCAGGACAAAGAATGGGCAGAACAAAGTAGAATAAAGAACACTTTGTCAACATAGAAAAGTGAGGCCATTTTCGGGTCATTATTATTAAGAACACAAATACCCCCCCTTTAGGCCCTTTGACACTTCGTTGTTGTTGAAACACACGAGTTCATATCCGTTGAAGAGTTTTTTATGGGACTCCATAATGGTAAGGTGATTCGAACATTTTGTTTCACAGAGAAAAGTGATCTCAGGGCGGAATTTTTTGAGAATTTTAGATATACATTGTTGTGTAAATCTTCCATTCATACCCCTAACATTTGATGACAAGATGTTCATTTTATCTCCAACCAGCTCCTTTCGACAAGCTAAAGAGAAAAAACGGACACCGAGCTCAAGAGAACAAGACCCTCCAACCAAGACAACTCCAAGAAAGAGTTTATACAAGACATAAATGTGAGATTCAAACCACCAATTAAACCAACAGCAAATAACAAATTCAAGAAATAACCAGAGAGATTTCCCACCTAGGTATACAAGCCTAGGCATAAAATTGATTTCTAGACATAAATGGAATTTTTTTAGTTCAACAATGAAGGATTGCAAGAAGTGAAATAAAGAAAACCAAGCAATAATCAAAGAAACATGAATAATGATGATAGGTAGACCTGAGCGACGTGTGGAGCTGGTGGTGTCATCCCATCGTGAGCATTGTGGCCATGGTCCATAGTGTGAGTAATGCCTTGAACAATGATGTTACCATATTTTAAGGTGGACCCCACTAACAAACCTATTTGGGACAGTGATGGGTTCAAAGCAATTCATGAGAGTTGTTTCCAGGTTGCAAAGGAGGATGTCCATAGGGTCCAAATTAGGGAGGGCTTCCTGCAATGAGGGTGTCAGATCAGTGACTCTTCGGCATTTGAGATGGGAAGACCGTATGCTCTCTATTTCCCCACATCTATCCCCAACCCTCTATTTATCTTGCCCCTTATTAGCCCTTCTGAACTTCTTCTCTTTGTGCTTATAGTAGGTAATCGATTTAAAGATCATTGTGTTTGCCTTGATTGAGTGGATCACTTCTTTCCCTTTCAGCTTGAACTTATTCACCATTTCTTGAACTTTTGGTTGCCTAAGGAGTTCAACCTGAGAGGATTCATCAACCTTTTCCTTAATACCATCTAATAGAAAATTAAGGTTTAGAAGTGCTTCCTCAGTTTTTCCTTTTGGGCTTGAAACAACATTCGGTTTGCTAGGTAAAAATTCCTGAAGAGGATTTGCCCTCTTAGTCGCTTCCACGCTTTTGAAGCTTTCTTTTCCAATATGGGTGTTACTTTCATAGTAGATATTCTTCCCTTTGGTAATTTCAACATCTTAAAGTTGGTTCAAAAGATGGATTGAGTCCACAAGTTGGCAAGGTTATTGCTTATTTGGCGTTGCCTCTGCCCATCATCATCAGCTAGGAGATTGTATAGCTCTCCCAGGTTTCTTGTGGAGTGAAGCCTTGCCACTCTTGTAAGGAGAGGCTTGGTTGTTAGTCCAACATAAGGTCCAGCTTCAACCGAGAGAGGGGCATGCTCATCAAAACCTCTCTATTTTCCATCTTCCCTTTGATCATCACTAGACTTGCAGTACCTCATCTGATGTGTTATTTTGCCACATTTGGAGCACAACACTCTAACTTCATATCGACCTTGTAGATTCAGTTGTTCATCTTCTGCATTTCTTGTTGAAATAGTAGGAGTAACCTTTTCATTGATGTTGAACATGATCTTAACTCTAGTAGCATCCACAGAGAGTCCAGCCACATATGCTTGCATCTGGATATCAATGACCTTGCCTAAACCTACTGCAGCCTTCCTGATCCTTTCATAATTGTAGCAATCAAAGCTTATGCCATTAAGCTGAATCCACACAGTGATAGGGGGAGATGAGTATTTCGCCTTCCTTCACGTAGAGGCTCCAAGTTGAGGTGGAGAAGGTAATGCTCCAACCACCATGGAGAAAGTGAAACAACTCTATTCCTCATGTCTTAAGAATGAAATGCAGCTTTGAAAGTATCTCTCCCAATACTAACAACCTCCATAGCTCCCAGAGGGGTCCATGCCTCAACGAGTCTTTGGCAGATGATGGTGATATGCTCGCCAGGGTATCCGATCGCATACTCAAACAGGGAATGACTCAGGGGCCTTCTACGTTGGGATGGCTCTCCAACAGCCTTAGGATGAATACTTGAAGGATGCAATGCCTTCCAAGTATCTGAAAATGATGTCTTTTTCCACAAAATTTGAATGAGTTCAATTTTGGGCATACTAGGCAGGGGAGGTGTTTTTGTGATGTCTGTTACCATGATGTGGGGAAACATGGTCCCTATATCTTCCCATTCTCACTGCAAGAAGAAGCCAAAACAAGCACAACACTCGACACGAGTAAACGTTAGCATAGATCTAGAAAAGGAAAAACACAGATAAAGGTTGTATAGAATCAGCTTGGGAACAGGGAGTTTTAACAAAAGAAATATTGATGAAGTTGCCATTAAACCCACTGGAGTGGTGGTTGGTTGTAGGACACCTTCGTACAAATCATAAATCCCATTAAATTTGTTTGAAGTTTGGATCGAGCATCCACTTCGGAGACAAGAGAAATAAGAGTTTATTCAGCTTCATCAGACAATAAAAGGGCAAATCTCAGGACATAAGTGTTTTAGGCCCACCGCTCACGATGGAAGACAGCTCTAGCTCGATGCCTCTCAGGTTAGAAGTTTACGCTTGGTTGCAAGAGTGAGCAGGAAAGCGAAAAAGGGAAGAGAGAGAGAGAACGGATAAACACCCCAGTTGTTGCTTTTGCTTTGAGACGGTGCATTCTCTTGAGTCGGTGATATTTTTTAGTTTCCAGTTGCATATGTTGCATTCTCTTGTTGGAGTGAGTAGGAAAGATGTTGTAAATCCAAATAGACAAGGACTAGGGTTTAAGCGTATGGAGCAGATTAATAGCGCCCTATTACTCAAGCAAGGATGGAGGCTCCTCAACTATCCTAACTCTCTTTGGGGAGAAATCATCAAAGCAAGATACTACCCCAATTCGTCCATTTTTGACCCCAAAGTTCAACATAAAAATGGATCCTGGATATGGAAGAGCATTACAAGTATCATCCCAATGCTTCGATTAATGATACAAAGGAAAATTGGGGACGGAATAACACATATTTTATTTTTTTGCTGTGGGTAGATTCAACAACAGACCATATGGTAGGGGACTTCAACCCCTTAATAGGGAAAAGGCAAGCTACAGTTAGAGAAGTCTATGAACAACAAAGCAATAGGGAGGCACTTCAATAGAATCACACAAGCCTAATACCTCCACCTCCACCATTGTCAATTGTTTCAATTCACCCACCCCAAACTTCGGACTCATGGCTGTCACTCTTATCAACAACTGGTGAATTTACTACAAAACTAGCAAGAATTGCACTAACTAAGATGAACAGTCATGATCCAATAGCTAACTATGCCCATTGGTGGAGATTTTTATGGAAGCTACCAATACATCCAAAATGTAAAATATTATTTTGGCGTCTGTTAAATGCAGGTCTACCAACAAAGAAGATTCTATCCTAATGAATGGCAACAAGCCTAATATGTGTCTTATGCAACAATTCCAAAGAATCGAATTGGCATCTCTTCATATCATGTGATTGGACAAAGAGAATATGGGCAGCGGGACCACTAGGATTGCGAACAGAATTCATAAGAAACAACTCTCTCCTTAATCTTTGCTTTTCTTTCCTTCATGCCCGTAATATGGATAAAAATACAAAAAAAATTGATTTTTTTTTTCAAATTGTATAATCACATGTTGCTTTATTTGGCTAGAATGGAATGATAAACTAACTAACAATAAAAATCTAAACCCAACTCAAACTCTATATAAAATAAATAGTTGGATAAGGGACCAAAACCTATGTCAAAATCATTTAGATGAAATAACAAATAATGATGCCAATTCATCAACAACTTGTCTTAAATATTTGACTTCACAAACAAATTTTGGAAACTTACCAACACTTTTATGTGTAGGCATATTTACTGAGCCACAGGGTGGACTGATCCAAAATAGAATCATTAGGGATCTACAACAAGGCAGGGGACCAACCGGGAGTAACTTTGAAGTATTTATTTGAAACTATCTGGACTATATAATAAAAAGCTCATCAACAAAATGTACAATTACAGTACATTTGGTGTGATCAAACTCTTGATAAGCATCTCACCAGAGGCACACTAGAGGTAGGGCGATACCACAACTATCACCCACTTTTTTTCTTTTATTAGCGATAATGATACCAATCATATGGAAACTAGAAGTTTGCAATCTAAAACATGACACTACAAGAGACTAGTTACTCAATTTGACTGTAATAAACATAGGGTCTAATTATAAAGACATTATCTCTCATCTTAGATGTAACTACTACTTATAATTTAAATCTAAATTTCTCTTTATCATAAAAAAATAAATAAATCTATGTATGTATAAGAAATTGAGGGTTAAAATAGAAAACATAAGGTTTTCGATTACCCTGTAATTGGTTAAATGAGTACACGATAAAATCTCTGTTTATGCAGGTTTCATTTTGTGATTCACATTTTATTTATTTATTATTATTATTATTATTTTTTTTTTAAACTGATGTTCATCCGACTAGCTTGCCCGCACTACGATTTACTTCATGGGGGGCTTTTTATATTAATGCGCCGAGTGGGTGTGAACCAAAACCTTATGAAATAATATCCAAAATTTTCTACTGCCAGGAAATACGTTGTGGGAGAGGGGGTATGTAGTGAAAACTGAAAGAGCGAGACTGCATGCGATCTTCATAAAATCCTGTAACCGATCGAGCTTGTGGATCTTCAGGATTTTCCTCTGTTCGATCCGAAAGAGGCTTGGGATTTCTCCTCGAGCGCATCGAGGTGGTAAGTTCGCAGATCTATAATTTTTGTTTTTATCTGACTTCAGATCCGTTTCGTCAATGTAGGAAAAATGTGGTATTTATGCTCAGATGTTGTGATTTACCACAGTATTCTCCTCATTATATTCTTGAATCATTGCTTCTTCTCCTTCTTCTTTTGTTCTTGCGGTATTGCGCTGGATATTGATCTGTGTCCTCGTTTTTGGGCTCCAAGTTATCTCGATTCTGTGGTTTTTTTTTTTTTTTTTATCGGTTCCTCCTTTGGCTTGATCTGATCTAAGATTACCTCATGACCGGAGTAGTTACAGGATTTCATGCAGTCTCTTTCAATTTGAATGAAGGTTTTTATTTTCCATGGTGGAACTTTAAAAGCAGAATTTACCGGCTCGATGATGCAAATGTTGTCCCTTTCTATGATGGCTTTCAAAAGGCCCAATTGCATAGCCTATAATTAATCATTCTGAAAAGCATAAATGCATTCTTCCTTGCAAAATTAATCTTGACCTACTTCATTGAATCGTGATTGATATGAGTTATTTATTTTTAAAGAGGATCCATCTACATTAATTTTAATCCATCTATAAGTTGGAGCTTTCCATCTAATCTCAAATCAAGGTTTGTTTAACCTACACGTCGTTTTCGTATTACCATTGTAACTGAACTACTCCTCGGTGTTCTGCATAATATTGAACAACAATTGTTGAGGAGTTTTTAGTGAATCTCCATGAGCTCTATCATTTATAACTTTTCCATAGGACCCAAAGCAAGTTGGATACAAGGAAAAATTCCCTCCTCGGTGTTCTGAAAGCTAAGTTCTTGCTCCTGCCTGTTATTTAAGGAAGAAATCCCTTAATAAGGGATGGAGTTTATTATAAAGTGAAATGCGAACTTAAGCTCCACGGCTTATCCTCAGATACTGGTTTGAGTAAATTATATTGGCATGTGTTTATCAATTCTTTTGGATTTATTTCTGCCTTTATCCTCTATTTGAAAATATGAAGACAGGACATCTTGGCCTTTTTCATACAATGCAAATTAGCATACACAATGAGTAACCCTATAATCATTGTCTTGCAGATAATTTAGAGCCAAAAAGGCCATGGGGCCTGCTCATTCCATTAGTTTGTTCGTCGTACTAATCGGTTCTACGGATTTTGACATAGAGCAACCACAACTCTGGCATGATAATTACAAGGTAATTTCTGTTTCTGTATAAACCATGTTAAATCCTTGCTTAATGTATTTAATAACTTCGCCATGCATGTTTCCATCTCAGTTAATCAATAAAATCAAGGATGCGCACGCAAATCGGACCAATGATTTACCAAGATATAGGTTTGTTTATATCCTTTGCCTGATCAATGTTTTTTTCACTTAGAATTTAGTCTCTTTCTAGCGCCGTGTCTCTGTATGTGTGTGCGCGTGCGCGTGCTTGTGCACTTGTGTACGTGTGTGTGAGAACATCATGATGACATTCTACCGCTCCTGAAGATGTAGAAACGTATGATTCATTTATAACTCAAAAGGAATTTAGCCAAATGTTAGATACAAGAACAAGATTTCTTACATCTCATAAATTATAGGTAAATAATATACTCAGTACTCAAATTAGCTAAAAGTTAAAAAGGAACGTGAACATATATAAAATTTTAGGAGCCATAAATAGTCAGCCGTTTGTTATCATTTGCTAACAATTACTGTAGACTGCCAATGACTGTTTCTTATACAGTGGTATGACATTAATCACAACAAAAGTAAATGCGATATTGTATATTTGACTGCGGTAATATTTTTCCGCTGCCATTTGTCAGATCTATCAGCACCATTAATGATCTATCTTGGTTGGTGCCAATTAATATGGTATCGTGATAATTGCCATTTGAGTGAGCGATTTATGTAGTATACGGTGATATTACATACCACAGTTTTTAATGTGAGTATGCAGAAGCATTAATAAATAACTACCTCTACTTGGCAGCAGTTATTATAGGGCATATTTGATATTTGATATTTTATTTTATTTATTTATTTATTTTTTTATTTTTAAATATTGTAATTAAGTTGAATGTAATACTATATATTGTCAGTGATAATGTATATGATATAACCCAGGGTGTTGGTTAGATCTTTCAGGTTCTTCTTGAATAAGAATCCGCACTAATTTAGGGTAGGATAGGTTTCGCTAGGCTGGGGGTTTGGGTCTGTCTTTGCTGGTTAGTAATTCAAAGAGAGGGTTTAAGAAGGTATGAATGTTCTAACTTATGGTTTTGGAAGTTCTAAGAAATCTGCAGAAATTCTTCTCAAGGAAGAATTTTCAGACCTTAGGGAGATAGGGTTTGAATGGTCTGATCGGGCTGAAATTGGGGGGTCACTAGGGGAAGCAACCTTTACCCATAAACAAACTCATATTGAACGATGGATGTGGTTTTAAACCTTTCTGAACATACCCAAACTGATATTGTATTGGTTGCATGATACAAGCACAGGTTACAAAAGAAGCAGATGAGACTAATGAGCTTAAAGAACAAAGTGAACACGTTCAAGCCTTTGCAGATCATTTTTTAGTTTCAGTCAGACAAGAAGCAGAAGTAGGTCTGATATGAAAATGACACCTACGTATTACAATCTATATCACACACACCTTATTGCTAGTTAACTAGCCTACCAGCAAGTGTTGGGGAAATTTCAGGAGGAAAATGAGGAAACTTAGGCATTTGACTGTGAGAAAACCAATTGAAGCTCCAAGACATGGCATGAATGGATGGAGATTGAAGTGGCTGGGTAAGTGGAACCCTCTTTATGCCGCCATATGGTATCTCAATCCTAGTTTCAATCATTCGGTAAAAGTATTGTTGTCAAAAACAGCCAGGCACATATAACAGAAATAGAAAGAGCTGCATTACAAAAAGAAAGGTTTCATTTGAAATAATGAATTAAGCAGGATAGATCAGCTAACCTAAGGTCTCAAAACGTTACAGAATGAAGTCAAGTCATACTGTCAGTTAAAGATACTAGTTTTAATTATTCCGTAAGTATCTTCCAAAAGAAAAGATGTGCCCGTACCAATCTGTCAGTAAAGATCACATAGTATCTAGATGCAAATATCAGGGACCACAGAGAGCACATATATAAAATGGAAAAGTACATAACCATACTTCTGTGTTGAACAACAAAATTCACAAACACACAAAAACATAAAACACCATGATTTGACTTATTGCCATTTTGATATAAAGAACAGATTAAAAACTAAGGTTTTTCAGCAATGGTTGAGCTCTTCAAGTACCTTTCCACATGCCTCCAGATGGGGGAGAGGGAAAAAAATAAAAGAACTTAGATTTAAGACAAAAATTATGCATTAGGATCAATAAGATTTTCACCAGAATTATGATATAAAATGATTATTTCCATCCTTTCTATTGTCAACTTTATCATTCTTAACTGCTTTCTAATGTCAACTTTATTATTCTTTACTGCAGGCTCATATGCTGCTACTGACTCCAGCTTCTCCAACTCATGAGACTTATGTTATCTGAAGCATTATCCTTGTGAGTTGATGGATCAGAACCTTTTAGAGGCATTTGTTCAGCTAGTTTATTCTGTTCAACAGTCCTCGATGAACACCCTGGAGGTTTGCTGGTGGTGACAACAGGCCTGCTTGATCGTTGAAAGTTAACCCTGAGATCACATGGCTTCTTAGACTGGGTGGTTTGGTTAGGATTATTGGATAGTAAAGTAACTGTGATGCCCACTGCTGCAGGGTTTGGCTGGGAAGAAACAAAGCCAATAGAATTAGGGAGGTTTAAAGCAGCATATAATTGTGGAAGCTGCTCACTTCCAAATATCTGAGCCAATGATGCTGAAAGGGTGTTCGTTTGAACAAGCTATGCCCTGGCTGTCATATTATGAGTAACCGGAGACACTGAAGTTGCTTTTGATGTTTTGGCATCATCCATTTCTGATTTAGTACTAGACGCCATATGAACAAGTGTGTTTACCGTGCTGCGCCCTGCAGGTAATTCTGAGAATATTAACTGTTCTTCCCTACTAAGGGTCAAAGTTTGTCTGCTTAAACGATGAGGATGGACAATTTTTCTTTCTGCTTAATCATGTTAAAGCTTGAACTTCTGGCCCCCATGATTGAACCATTGCCCAGGTATGGGAAACCTTGGCAGAACAGAGCTGCTCCTGCACAGGAAAGCATTACTTGCATCCCCTCTCAAACTGGGATGTTGTGGTTGGTGAAAAGTTTCTTTGAGTTGTCTTCTGTTCACAGGTAGGTACTAAGATCCAAGTTGGTGTGCCAGACTGTAAATTTTGAGGAAATTGTCTGTGTACACTGCTCTATTAATGTACAAAAGATATTGTCCAAGCACCTCATTAGCTTTTATATGATGAGTTAAAGAAGAATGTTAGGTGTTATTATCATATAAATCGAAATTAGAAATTGTAGTTATGGGATGATGATGGATCCAAGAACATTGGAGGGTTGATAGAAGACCCGATTATAGCTTATGTAATATCTATGAAAGAGATTGTTAAACCTCAAATGCATGTGTAGTCAAGGCATTGATGTTCTTATTTATGATGTTGTGAACTTTGTAAATGGTCAGGTTTGTTGCTGATTTTGTGTAAGATATTGAGTGGGTGAAGATCAGTATTTGATGATGAACAATCAAACAGGGCTAAGCCCCAAAGTAAATTTCTCCATTTTTGTGCCAATTATTCGACAGATCAGTCCAACACCAGTAGTCTGTATATTCTATATTTGCTCGAAGGAATGCTCTCAGTTAGATTTCAAATTTGTTAAAATTGTGAGTTCCTTTAATTTAATTTTATGTTTGTATTCATGCATAGAGATCCATTCTGGTATGGGTTTTAACAGTTTTAAGAGACATAATTGGTTATTGATGGATTTGCATAAACCTACCATTTTGGACTTGATTTTGAGGCCATGGCAGTGCAAGGAAGATGAAGGAGTCATTAATGTTGATAATCCTTAATGCAAAATTTTGCTTGCACGTTAAGAAAAAAGGATACACGAGCCAACACACGAGCCAATGGAAAGGCTCACATAGAAGTTTCCCCAACCCTATGAATTATAAATTCTAGTTGAGCCTAATTTCATCTTATTCAAAAATTCTTTACCGAAACCCAACCCTACTAGGGTATACCCTTCCCTAGCTTAGCCCTACCTTGCCTTAATTAACCTTGAATGGGCACGCTGAGCTAAGGTCCTATTGACCTTTTTTGTTTTTGTGATCAAAACAAAACTGAGATAAGACTCAATTGATCATAGATGGTAATTATTGTTACGTTATGAAGTGCATGTGGTACGCCTTCACAGATATCATTCGTTACTGTATCTTACCATGTGTGGTATCAAGGATTGATCTCGTCTTCAAGGTGTTAAGCCTCCATAGTGTGCATTCATTACTAAGTTGTATTACACACATTTCAAAAGTTAAATGGATAAGGTAGAGGTGTCAACGGTGCGGTTTGGAGCTGAAAAACACCCAGCCCAACCACGGTCCGCTAGCAAAATAACGGTTTCAAACATGTTTCGATTTGGTGCGGTTTGGGTTTGGGCTGACTAACAGTTTAGGCTAACGGTTTAAAATCGGGTTTACTAATGGTTTGGACTAAATTAAAAGTAGACATTCAAATTTAGTTTTCTTTTACAAAAAAACGACCAACCCCCCCCCACCCCCCCCCCCCCCCCCTGGTGTGGGGAAAAGAAAAAAAAAAATAAAAATATTATTCCTCCCGTTAGGGTATCTTAGTCATTACCTCTTATTATAAAGGGTAATTCCGGTATTACATATACTTAGAGATTACATTGTATTTCCTATATAACACCTGTAGTCTTTCATTAAATAAATACAATGAGAATCGTTAACATGGTATCAGGTTTCTCACACGGGCATTTGCCCTCATTTCGCTCTTTAGGTTTTTGTTCTTGAGCGATTCGATTCTGGTCATGGCTTCTTCTTCTTCTTCTTCTTCCGCTGTAATTTCGCTCAACTTTGGATCTAGTCTTCCCATTAAGCTTGACTCTACAAATTTTCGCATGGCGCACTCAATTTCTTCCTTTTCTTCGTGGATATGAGTTGCTTGGGTTTATTGATGGTTCAAATCCTCGCCATGCGCGATTCTTCGCGATGGTGATTCTGGTTCGGTTTTGGAGTCACGAGATTATGGGATCGTCAAGATCAATTAATTCTTGGTTTCTTGGTTTCATCTCTTTCCTCCGGGTGCTGCCGCATGTTATTTCGCAACTACTTCGGCTGAAGCTTGGAATGTTTTGAATCGGATCTTTGCATCTACTTCAGCCACGAGTTCTTGATTTGCGAGATCGTTTGTTTCATGTTCAAAGAGGTTCTTCAACTATTGCTGATTATCTTCTTGAGATTCGATCTTTCTCGGATGCTTTGGCACGTTAATCATCCTGTTTGATCGCGATCCGGTGTTAGCAACGTTGCGTGGTCTTGGGGAGGCTTTTAATGATTTTTCTACTCGTGAGATTACGTGCTGATTTAGTATCGTTTGATGAGCTTTCGGTTTGCTCTTCTCTCATGAAATTCATATGCGGCACTCGGCTTCCTCCTCGCTTCATCTATTTTGACAGCCAATTTTGCAATCAAGGCTCTTCAAATCGGAGAAATAATTCGGATAACTCTCGGTTTGTTTCGAATTCTTCGCCCGTGATACGATCGGTGGAGAGTCTTCTAATGGACTCGCGGCCTTGGAATAGACGCGGGTGGCGCGCTTTGCAAATAGATCTCGTGGTTCCGGTAGTCGTGGAAATGACTTCGGCTCGTACTTTGATTCCGGACATACTGAACGCTCCCTCTTTCTTGAATGAATCACGATAATTTGTCAATTGTGTGATGCTCCAGGACATAAATCTAAGCAAGTGTCCACAACGCTCAATCATGCGTTGTTGGTAAGTTCTTATGCTCGTCTGCTGTTCATGCTTCTACAAAATATTCGATAAATTGGTATGGATCTTGGACACCGGGTCTAATTCCCATCGATCTGACCTAGCCAATCGACTATTCAAGAACCATATACGAGCACCGAGAATGTCTTCTTAGGTAACGGCCAAGCTCGTTCATTTCTCATCGGGTGTTTCTTCTCATCGCATCCGGTAGAAATTTTGTGATGTCAAATCTTTTGTGTGTGCCCTCTGTTTCGTGCAACGTTGTCCGCTTCTCGGTTTTCTCTTGACAACAATGCTTATTTTGAATTTTTTCTCCGGGAAATTTTTGGTTAAGGATCGTCGACACACACGCTTTGCTGGAGGGGAAGAGCAATAATGGTTTGTATGTTGTTGTTCTTGATTTGTCTTCGATGTTTGCAAGGAATCAACTACTAGTAATTCGGGTAGTAATTCTTTTTTGACTTGTCATGTTGCTACAAGCGAGGACCGGCATCGTCGCCTTGGTCATCCAGCTCCTCAAAGAACAAGGTCAATTCTTCGTCATTTAGGGTTACCATCTTCGTCATTACCTATGTGTGAAGCTTGCCAGTGTTCTCACAGTCACCGGTTGCCATCTGCTTCTTCCACAACACTTAGTCGTGGACCTCTTGATGTTGTTCATTCAGATATTTGGGGGCTTGCTCCTGTGCTTTCTTTTGATGGTTTTAGCTACTATGTTGTTTTTGTTGATCAACATACAAAATATACTTGGTTGTATGTGATGAAACACAAGTCTGATCTTCAGTCTGTTTTTCTCAGATTTAAGAAATTAGTTGAAAATCATTTTGCTACTTCTATTTGTACTTTGCAAACTGATGGTGGCTCTGAGTATAAGTATTTGTTCAAAAATCTGGAAATGCATGGTGTCTCTCATCGTGTTTCATGTCCCTATACTCCATCACAAAATGGGACTGCAGAAAGAAAGCATCGTCACATTTTGGAGTCAGGTTTGGCATTACTTTTTCAGGCTGGAATGCCATCCAACTTTTGGTCTGCTGCTGTTCGAACTTCAGTTTATTTGCTTAATAGGATTCCTCTTCCTATCTTGGAATTTCGGTCACCACTTGAAGCCCTCTTCTTGGTTAAACCCAATTATAAGACTTTAAGGATTTTTGGTTGTCAGTGCTTTCCTTGGCTTAGGCCATATTCTGCAAACAAACTTGACAAAAGGTCTCGGTCTTGTGTCTTTATTGGGTATCTTGATGGATATAAGGGTTATGCTTGTTATGATATTATTTCCGGAAAGACATTTGTTTCTAGACATGTTCGTTTTAATGAAGTACGGTTTCCATATAAGGATGATGCACCTAGAACACTTGCTTCCTCTCTGGTTTGATAGATCCGTATACAAGCATTTTCCAGTGCTTCTATTGTAAATTGTAACTCTTCAAATATTAATGAAAGCTCCCTACCCCCGCTGACCGGGCCAAATTTGAATAGTGGGTCCATGGGTACGGTGTAAGACTTGCTTCTTCCACACTCCTTCTAATAGGCCAACCCAAATTTTACATGGGCCTGGTCATTTAGCTACCGACTTATCAACGTTAGATGGGCACAATCAGACTAATTGCATGCGCCCATAGCTGGAACCTCTACTGGCCCATAATGCCTCAAATAAATCGCCTCTCATTCGCCTCAGCGGGTGACATTACGACTCACTGCTGTTCCTAATTTGTCTTCTTCGATATACAACCGGGTTCTTCAATTGATCAAGTTCAGCCTCATACAATGGTTACCCGCTCTAAACGGTTCTTTAAAGCCTACTGTTCGAATGAATCTTGTTGCTTCGGTTGAGGATGACTCTTCTCCCACTTGTTTTACAAAGGCTGCCTTTCTCCTCATTGGCGCACGGCGATGCATGATGAGTTTAACGCCTTGCTTTCTAATGGCACATGGGAAACTTGTTCCTACAAAACCGGATTATAATATTATCGGGTGTAAATGGGTATTTCGGGTCAAACAAATCCGATGGAACAATAGAGCGCACAAAGCTAGACTTGTTGCAAAGGGGTTTCACCAACGTCCGGGTTTTGATTTTGGAGACACTTTAGTCCCGTTGTCAAAAATACTACTATAAGAGTAGTCTTGTCAATTGCCCTTACTAACAATTGGCCTATTCGACAATTGGATGTCTCTAATGCTTCTTCATGGGGATCTCGTTGAAGATGTTTATATGGAACAACCGCCGGGGTTTGTGGATTCTTCAAAACCAAGTCATGTGTGTCATCTTCGGAAATCTCTTTATGGGTTGAAACAAGCTCCTCGCGCTGGTATCATAAGCTCTCGTCTTTTGATCTCTCAAGGATTTGTTGGTTCCAAAACGGATAGTTCACTCTTCATGTTTCATTCATCCACCGCTACACTCTACTCCTTGTATATGTTGATGATATACTTGTTACCGGGAACAATTTTGAAGCTATTAGTTCCCTCTTAAAGCCTTATCTACCGTGTTTGCCATTAAAGATTTGGGAAATTTGAATTATTTTCGGATCGAAGCCAAGCGCACTTCGATGGACTATTTCTTACTCAACACAAATATATCACCGATTTGTTATCTCAAACAAAGATGTCCGAGGCTAAGCCCGCTTACTCCAATGGCTTGAGTACTTTATCTCTTGAAAATGGGACTGTTTTGATGATGGAACCGAATATCGAAAGATTGTTGGTGCTTTACAATATCTCTAATACCCGTCCGATATTGGATTTGCGTTAATCGTGTTGCCCAATTCATGCATTCACCAACTGATGTTCATTGGAGCGCGTTAAGCGAATACGTATCTTCGTGGAACTTCTACTATGGGGATTTTCTATTCTAGCAAATCTTCTATGATGATTAGTGCTATTCGATGCGGATGGCAGGCGTCCCGATGATAGGCGTCTACAACGGCTATTGTATCTTCCTTGTACTCACTTAGTCTCATGGTGTTCACGAAAGCAACGACTCGCCATCACGGAGGGAATACCACACCGTTCACGAGTTAGTTTGGCCGCTCTTTGCTTGGTGAATTGCGATTCTTCCTCGCGCCTCGATTGGTGTGACAATATCGCAACTACCTCACAGCCAATCCAATCTTCCATGCACGGACAAAACATGTGGAGATTGATTTTCATTGTTCGTGATCAGTTGCCTCTCATCGTTGAGGCATACTTATCACTACAGATCAACTAGCCGATATTCTTACTAAGAGTCTTTCCGAGCACGCACCGGACAAGCTCGGTTGAGGATCCGTTACGCTTGAGGGGGCGTGTTAGGGTATCTTAGTCATTACCTCTTATTATAAAGGGTAATTCTGGTATTACATATACTTAGAGATTACATTGTATTTCCTATATAACACCTGTAGTCTTTCATTAAATAAATACAATGAGAATCGTTAACAGAACCAAATAACCCTTTTACATGAAAGAAGATATAGACAACCTTGTAGAGGAAATCTTCAAAGCTGTTTTCCATGTTTGCATCATTAGATTAATCGTTAGTTGTACAAATGGGCTGGATTTGGTTAGGACCCACATAATGCGATTTCATGTCTCATCCAAGATTCTAAGTTGAGTTCTTGAAATTCTTTTTAATTATCTTCTCCACTTCATTATGGAGATCTCTTGAGAATCGCACACAGCCTCACGAATCTTTTGAAAATGGAAGGAGTGGAAGAGGAATTAGAGGGTGTAGGAAGTGTTTGATCATACAAGGAACAACGAGAAGACAGAAGTATATATCAAAGATGGGCTTTTGAATATGGACACATAACGCATCGAAAGGCCAAAAGATATAAGACCCATAGAGAAAAACATCAATGGAGTTTTGAAAATCTTTAGAAGCAAAACCTTGCTAACCACATCACTGATCTCATCTCCAAGTCCAACCTAACACTTATCACTTATCAGATACATTTGTTAATAAAACCTTAAAAGTTAAAACTTAAAATTAAATGAAATTTGAAAGTTGAAAATTGAAACCGTGTGAAACACTAAACCATAAAGGTTATTGTTCAAATTCAGTGGTTCATTTAATAATTTAATTTAACGGATTGTGGTTCGGGCTAGCAAGTTGCACACGGGTTGGTTCGGCTCAGCCCAAACATGGCCCATTAAGGTTCGGTTCGGGCCATAATAGGTTAGTTTGATCCAGTTTTAACGATTCGAATTGAAAATTGACACCCATACGATAAAGGATTCTAGGCCCAACCTAGCATGTGCTGTCTTCTTGGCACTTTCTTGGTGTGGCTTCCCAGAGACTGCTGAATCCGAACTGTTACAGCATCCGTGAGAATGATCTAGCACTCACCAGGAATAAGTCAACGATTTTTTGATGTTGTCTAGATTTTTCCCCCCTCCAAAAAGTAACTTGATGTTGTCTAGATTACATATAAATTCATATCATCTACACCCAACTTGCTTGTGCCTTCATCTCTCCACACTCAAATAAGGTCTGACACAAGACTTGCTCATGTAAGACCCATTGTGAGTATGGGAGTATGAGGTGCATTTCACACCTTTGGCTTTTAGTCAAACCATTAATATTCAACCTTCATGGAAGATGTATGTTCTGCCCGATAATGGTGGGATCTACGTGGGACCCACTTGTATTTCAAGATTTTGCTTTGGTTCAGTGCCATTAATGTGCGGAACCATTAAAAGTGATTTTAGGTCGTTGGATTGCACGTTTTGGTGGAGATGGGAATATCGACCGAGATCTAAATCGAATGGCCTATGATATCTGGCTTAACCGTTCAATGCATTACTGGTGGTAAACCCAACTAAAATCAAGTATTTCCTGTTTTTCATTTTTTTAGCATTTAGAGCATTTTAGTGTATGGTGGAGAAACGTTATTCTCTGGACAATTCGCACCACGATTACATCGGGGATTCGAACTCTAACCTTTCTTTCGTCATCTTTGTCTGTGTCTAACGCACTAAAAATAAATATAGGCCGTCGAATTTATGAACCGTTAATCTCAAATTAAGATCAGAGATAAACGACGCATTCAATCACTGATAATAAGAAATTAAATTTAATGATTAAGACGCCATTAACGGATCGGACAGTCAGATGGAGTAACGTATGGAGCTACCCATCATTAACTATTGAAGCAATCTCCATTCTATAATCCAAAATCCACACTTGTGCGGTCCAAAATCTCTAAAATCTACTCATTGAAGAGAGAGAAAGAAAATGTCGTGCTTGGCGTCTTGCTGCGCAGCTGCTACTTGCGGTTTTTGTACTTCCGTTGCATCTGGAATCACAAGACGATCAGCCAGGCTCGCTTATTGTGGTCTTTTTGGTGCTTCTCTCATTGTTTCGTTGATTTTCAGGGAAGTTGCAGCTCCTCTCTTGGAGAAGATCCCATGTGAGTCATTAATTCTTTACTTGTTCCAGTTAGCTTTCTTCTTCCTTGTGTTTCTCAGTTAAGAATATCATCTGATGTTTTCCCTGTACTGTTTCTGACATCTTTAATCGAATATCTTTAGTTGTAAATTGTAATTTGTTTCTGTGATGTAAGATTTCATAATGCTAATCCGGGTCTTCTGCAATCTGTTAAGATCTTTTCCAACTGAGACTCTCCTAATCTTCGGACTTGACTTACTTTATCAGTTAGAGATGATTGAGGCCCTTTCCTTTAATTTCGTTGACCGCCTCTTTAACTTTCCTGCCTTCCAAGTTTTACTTTTTCTTTATTTTGGTTTCCATCTTTAGTTGTATTAATGTAGTCTTACCATTTTCTCCTTAGGAATTTTTCCAAATTAAATTTTGGGTGTTAGGTATTGTTTTTTCACATTAGCCTCAAGAATCTGATGAACTGAGTGTTCCAGAGGGACTCACTTGTCTTTACCTTTTGTTGCTTTCCGTATTTTTGATTATATTTCAGTATTGTTATACATATTAGGTTAACCATACAATTATACAACCCGGGAGGGGGTGAGGGAGTTCCTGAAATATGTATCTTTCTTAGTTGTTCATGGGTTCTGGAAATTGGTTCGGTTTTCTTCCGAATTCAGCTCTTAACGGGTCTTTGGATTAGTCTTTTTCTTCCAGGTCTTGTGGATCTTTGGTAGTTTCTGTTTTATACGAGGATTTAGTATTATCCGTTAGAGTCACTTGGACAATTTGATTGACTTTCCTTCTCCGGTCTTATCTTTTTGGTTATTTTTGAGACAATTGAAGTTTCCATGAAGATCTGCTGTGATTCACCATCTCAGCAGTATTTCAATTTGTAGAACAGGAACTGTTACAGCCACATTTATAATCCCAATGATTTGACCTCATTTGCTTGCAGAACTCCAATTTAATGTAAGTTAGTTTCTTTACCTACCAACAATGCAGTAATGAAATTTGTATTGCAATATCAAATCCTATTTGTAGTTTATACCCAATCAGTATCTAATGCTTCTTCCCTCCTACAGAGAACCCTGGAAATTCTATAGGAAAATTTCCTCCTAGCTTGCAAGGGTTTTTTCTACTGTCTTCCAACTTTGGTTTGCTATACTTTTGAAAGAAAGATGGCAGCTTTTCAACCTTCAATTCCAGTACAGTTACACCATCCAGATCATGGAGCCATCAAATTGGCAGGGTTAACAACTGTCTCCTGTTATTTTGATCTAAGGAAAAGGGTTCATAATATAATGAAAACTGAAATGGGAAAAAGTCATTTCAATGGAAAAGGTTTGAGAGATTTATCTGGAAATTTTCAATGGGCTCATGATTTCAAAGTCTTTGCTACAGCAAGTTTTTCTGTTGATGAAATTGGAACAAGTTTGGATACAAGCAAAAATGACGTGGAGAAGGGGTCAACTTATTCATTCAGAACAGAAATTGGTGGTGTGGTACAGGTATTTGTTGGAAAAAGGAATATGAAATATGCAATTAGTATTGATGTTTCATCTTTGCCGCTATGCGGTAGTGAGGATAAATTGGTGCTAAGTTGGGGCTTGTTCAGGTCTGATTCAGCATGTTTTATGCCCTATTCATCCCAAAGTTTGGCCCCAGAAACCAGTTCAAACACCTTTGAAACCCCATTCGAACAGATAACATTGGCCAGGTATGTCCTACAGCTGGAGTTTGAATCGAATGAATCTCCCTTCTATCTCTCTTTTGTACTGTGCTCTGGTAATGGTTCAAATAACATAAGAATAAGAAACCATAGGAAGACAAATTTTTGTGTGCCTGTTGGCATAAGTTCAGGTTATCCTGCACCATTGGGAGTTTCCTTTCCAGGTGATGGATCAGTAAATTTTGCCCTTTTCTCTAGGAATGCTAAAAGTGTTGTCTTATGTCTGCATAAAGATATGACAGATCAACCTTCTTTAGAGATTGATCTGGATCCATATGTTAATCGAACTGGTGATATTTGGCATGTCTCAACGGAAAGTGTTGGGCCATATCTGTGCTATAGTTACCGATGCCAGGGAACTACCACTGGGAGTGGTGGAGACGGGCTTCGTCAACCCTTTGTTCTCTTGGATCCATATGCTAAAGTTCTCAAATACTTCTCTCCCAAGCAACCTGGATCCTTTTTCATTCAGAAGGGCCTTGGTTGCTTATGCACTGCACCAGCTTTTGATTGGGATGGTGATGTTCACCCTCGTGTGGAAATGGAGAAACTTGTTGTTTACCGATTGAATGTGAAGCGCTTTACTGAGGACCACTCCAGTCAGCTACCTGATGATGTTGCAGGGACTTTTGCTGGCGTGGTTGAGAAGTTAAACCATTTTAAAGGTCTGGGTGTTAATGCAATTTTATTGGAGCCTATATTTCCTTTTGATGAACAAAGAGGGCCTTATTTCCCTTACCATTTCTTTTCACCTGTGAATCTGTATGGACCCACTCATGATGGAATATCCACTGTTAATGCTTTGAAGGAGATGGTCAAAAGACTGCATGCCAGTGGCATAGAGGTTTTATTGGAAGTTGTTTTCACCCATGTTGCAGAAACTGGAGATTCCTCTTGCCAGATGGGAGCCCTTAGGGGGATTGACAATTCATCCTATTTTGTTGCTGCTGGAGATGTTGACTCAAGAACTAGAAATGCCTTGAACTGCAATAATCCTATTGTCCAGCGAATGATTTTGGATAGTCTTCAGCATTGGGTTACTGAATTTCATATTGATGGTTTTGTTTTCATGAATGCATCATCTCTCATGAGAGGGTCAAACGGTGAATACTTATCCCGTCCCTCTTTGGTTGAGGCCATTGCTTTTGATCCACTACTCTCAGACTGTAAAATTATAGCGGACTGCTCTGACCCAAGCAGCATGGTGTCAAAGGAAATTCGTTTCCCACATTGGATGAAATGGGCAGAAATGAATACAAGATTTTGTCGTGATGTAAGACAATTTTTGAGGGGTGAGGGTGTTCTTAGTAACCTAGCAACACGGCTTTGTGGGAGTGGGGACATTTTCTCTGATGGGCGGGGTCCTGCATTCTCTTTCAATTTTATTGCAAGGAACTCTGGACTTTCTCTTGTGGACTCGGTCAGTTTTAGTAGCAGTGAATTCTCATCAGAATTAAGTTGGAACTGTGGGGAAGAAGGTCCAACAAATAAAACTTTTGTCCTTGAAAAGAGGCTTAAACAGTTTCGGAATTTTCTTTTTATTTTGTATATATCACTTGGTGTTCCCGTCCTTAATATGGGAGATGAATGTGGCCAGTCAACTGGTGGATCCCCATCATACAGTGACAGGAAGTCTTTTGATTGGGGTGCTCTTAAAACAGGCTTTGGCGTTCAAACAACACAGTTTATTAGATTCCTGAATTCACTTAGGATGAGAAGATGTGATCTTCTTCATAAGAGAAACTTCATGAAAGAAGAAAATATTGACTGGCACGGAAATGACCAATCTCAACCAAGATGGGAAGACCCATCATGCAAATTTCTAGCCATGACATTGAAGGTTGACAGAGATAACAGTCAGTTCAACTCAATATCTTCTTACATAGCGGGTGACTTGTTTATTGCCTTCAATTCTCGTGATGATCTAGAGATTGTTGTTTTACCTTCTACTGAAGAGGGGACTGCATGGTTTCGTTTGGTCGACACGGCTCTTCCATATCCAGGGTTTTTCTCTGAAGGCGGGGATCCTGTTCTTGAACAGATGAAAGGATTAGTAACTTATGAAATGAAGCCTCACAGTTGTGTCCTTTTTGAAGCTCAGAGTAGAAGTGGCTGAGAGTGATCTTTATTTACTGATCTTTCTACGGTACAAGTTTAAAGGGTTGTTTTGATGTTTTTTGTTTCTAGTTGAGAAGTATCATCAATAAACATGTAAATAAGAAAGAAGCTTAAAGAGAACATTTCAGTACAAAGGCAATGCTTCTTTTGTTCCTTGTTATGTGTCTGGGTCTCTGTATCCATGTTTAGATTCCTTTCCATTTCAATTGAATCCCTCTTTGTCCCTTTTCTAAATTTGAGAAGTATGAGGAGAGGACAACTCATACTCTAATACATCCCAACCAAATTAGGTTGGCTACATGAATCCTGTGATAGGTCACTTCGCTTTGGGGTTTGCAGTTTGCAAAATGCTTTTCACTTAGTTATTGATTAGGAAATCTTGAACATTTTTCATTTTTGGTTGAGTTCTTTGTTTTATGAATCACATCCCCCCCCCCCCCCCCATTTTGAGACAGCTTTGAAATCAAACCTTGAAAACACCAACACTTCAGTTATGCATCAACTCGTTCCTTTCTTATTTTCAGGGATAAACACTTTTGCTCACACTCCCTCAAAGGAATGGTTTCAAACAAGTGCTGTTCTTCGTGTCAGTTTGGGAAATTTCTTATTTTTTGGGACATTTGCTCTTATAATGATTGGTGTAAAGGACCAGAATGACAGACGAGATTCATGGCAACACGGTGGTTGGATTCTTAAGATTGTGGTGTGGGCTTTGCTCATAGTCCTCATGTTTTTCGTTCCAAATGTCATCATCACAATCTACGGTCTGTTTCCTCTCTCTCTCAATTTGAATTGGGTTTCAATATTAGTTTCTATATACCTAATTTCTTTTCAAACCCAGGTTTTATCGCGAAACAATTTCAGCTGGTTTTCCTTTTTAGATGTTTGACTTCATAGTATTGCCCATCCATAGCACTCATGGAAAGTTCTTGATGATGGGAAGAAATGCATGCAGGAGTTTGGTAGGCAGATGGAAAATCTAGCCAAAGTTGACTAGATGACCACCACAATCTAGGAGATTCTGAATCTGCTTTAGATGTGTCATATTCTTTGGATTAAGTATCTGCAGTTTTGGTATTGTCCTACCAAAGAGTTTCTGGTGGAAAATTGACTAACTTTATCAAGAAAAGTTCCACCAGGGGATGCACCCCTTGTGTAGTTTTATATGTACAACTTATGCAATTTTAAGGAAGATGCAATTTTAAGGAAGAAGATTGTTCATGGTTACCAAGGACTTAAATATAAGTATTGCAAATTGTATTGGTGGGATAATTTTAAGATTGGTATCATATCAGATCGAAGATACACGTGGTGATACACTTTCAAAGCAAAAAAAATATGGACTAACAACATATAATATGCAGTTTGTATGCATTTTGCATTACCACTAAGATAGATAACATGTGACAATACAAGTACATTTAATTTAGATTTTATACTTTTCCCACATCTAAATGCCTGGTTATTAAAAAGAGTGGGAAAAAAAAGCACGACGAACAGTTTTTGTTTTTAGGTGAAATTTCATGAAATATGAGTACAGATCCTTACACGATCATTTTCTATGATATGATTTACTTATATTTACCTATATCCCTGGATTTTGTTAGCAAATAAAAAGTTATAGGGACAATGGTTTGAACCGGAAAAATCAATTTCTTTGGGAAACTACATTTTCTGTGTACTTTTTCTTCAATCTCTGATTTCAGGCATTTGACTCATTGAAAGGAGGTTTAATAGTTGGATTTCATTCATTTTTGATACTTGAATGTAGACCTTGAGCTGAGAATTTTTAAAAATAGGTTGAGAGCAAGGACTTGGAGTTCCAGGTGGTTATTTCTACCTATAGAATCCATTTCAGATTCTGTTTTTAGTGCAGGAATGTGACCATGAGGGTCTTATTGACTCAAAGAAACCAAAGGCACTGTGTTGACCAAATTGCATAGTATTGAGCTGTATTGGTTGATATGTACTGATACTTTATATTTTTCTTTTCAAACCCTTAAATTGATGTATCAGTCTGTTACTTGCATGTTTGTAGTACCTTACCATATTGCGCTGTATAGGCCAATACAATATGATACTGACAGATACATAATAATACTAAAAAAATGGATTTGTATGGCAATTGTATCGATACATTGTGGTACCAATATGTATAGGCTGATATGATGCAATATTATAGACCATGCATGGAACATGGTTTGGGCCAAAGGAAGCTAGCTTGTGTGGGAGAGACTTGGAGCTGCAAAGATATTTTTTAAGTTTCTTTTAGTTTCTATTTTCATGTAATAGCTACTTGGGGTCTGCATCTGGGCTCTGTTTCTGTTCCATAATTAAGTTTAGCCTTTTCTGTTTCGAGGCCAAATTTCTGGATGAGAAAATGTGTTTGATGATCTAGTGATTTCTATTTCCTGGCCACAAAAGAAACTGAAACATGTTTGTTTTGTGCAATTCTTCTGTTATTTCTCAGCTACAATATTGTCTATTTCCATTTCTGGGAATAAGAAACTGAACAGGAATTGATAAACTGATTTCTATTTTTCTTTTCTGTTCCCCAGAACAAAATAAATAGTGAAATAGAGAAACAGAATTGTTTTCATTCGAAGCTTGTAGGAGTTTCTATTCTAGTTACTGTATTTCTTCTTTTTTTATTTTTTTGGGTGGGTTTTCCCCCGATAATTGGCTTCCCAGGAGAGTTGAACTCATGATCCCTTCTTTAAGAGGTATTGGTATTTCCTAACTGAGAAACCCCCTTTGGGTCACTTCCTAGTTCTGATGTATTATTATCTTCTTATAGATTTCTTGGCTGCCATGCATAAGGAAGTTTCTTTTATTTTTAATACTCTAGTGCTGAGTATAGATAAAGAACAAGGGGTACATGGTGCATGATTTGGTTGTTGACGATTTTGCTCCGTGAGAATGAGTGTCCTGTAGTGAACCAGTCACAACCAAGGCGGTGAAGCCGAACCACATGCCATAGGTGATGAAGCCTATTGTTCTTTCTTCATTCTTCATTCTTCTCCCCTACCTTTCGTCTTTCAGTCATCTCTGTCCAGCAGGAATACTGCGGTTATTCTTCACTGTCTTAGGCTCTTAGCAGGTGATAGCACATCCTTTGGTGATTGATTAACTTACTACAATTGCTGTTCAGGTTCATAGTAAGTTCTGTTATTCCTAGCTTTCTTTCCATGTCTGCAGTATGTTCTTTTGAAAGCAACTGGCTTTGATTTGTAGTCACTGAGTACTGGCAATCTAACCATCTTTTAGGATGAAATTTAACTATTATTCCCCTCCCCATCTGCTTCCTTTGACCTAAGTATGCCATTCATGGGATTCCTAGGTCTTGATCTAAAGCAGTTTCCATGACATGCTATTTTGAGTTTTAGGTGTAGAAGTTTCTGCATATCCAACCATATTAATTCTCTGTTCATTTTTTAATTATCATCTAATCACCCCTATAGGAATCCTATGGTATATCAGTTTCAGCTTCATCAGGCTTTTGGTTTATATTCAGCAGATTTAGGTTTACTGTGATTCTGGTTTCTTTAGGTTTTTTATTGTTTGTGTTTTTTTAGCATAGCTTACCTTATCAAATACTGCAGGTCAACAGCTTCATCCAACAGTTGGTATGATGACCTTGTAGCCATTTATAATTCCTGACTTGCAATTCCTAACATCTGTACATATTTTTTTTTATCAACCGTATGAACTAATATTTGAATCGTTGTTTCCAGAAACGATGTCAAAATTTGGTTCAGGACTATTTTTGCTGGCTCAAGTGATTATGCTGCTAGACTTTACACACAGATGGAATGATGCATGGGTGGAGAAAGATGAACAGAAGTGGTAGATAAAAGTCCCTGTATGTTTTCATATCTGTTCTCATGGACTCATGGTGTTATGTCTCATGCTAATACTATAAATCTTATTACAGGTACATTGCTTTACTTGTAATATCAATTGGGTGCTACCTCGCAGCATTTACCTTCTCAGGACTTCTATTTATTTGGTTCAATCCTTCTGGCTATGACTGTGGTCTTAATGTTTTCTTCATTGTCATGACCATCATCCTTGCATTTGCATTTGCAATTATTGCATTGCATCCACAGGTAAAGAAGATCTGTCCCAAAAATGTGTTTCAGTGAAAAAATAAAATTGATAGAAATTTGAAAATATATTATGGGACTTTCCGTGTGATTATGATGTTCTATTTGATATTGACTTAAGAACTTAAAAGCTGATTATAAGCCTCGAACCAGGTGAATGGTAGCTTCTTGCCTGCTTCTGTAATTTCTGTGTATTGTGCATATGTTTGCTACACTGGCCTCTCAAGTGAGCCTCGAGATTATGAATGCAACGGCCTCCATAAGGATTCTAAAGCGGTGTCTATGGGTACACTCATTCTTGGGATGTTTACAACTGTTCTCTCAGTTGTATACTCTGCTGTTCGTGCTGGATCATCTACAACCTTTCTGTCCCCACCGTCCTCACCCAGATCAGGTGTGTGAACTGAATCTGATCCTTCTTATAATTTTCTGTCTCAAAAGAGGGCTTCTTGAGGGAGACCCAGTTTTCAGCTTTTGATATGAACTCTACTTGTCAAACAGTATTTTTGAGTTACTAGAAAGTAAATGGGGAAATCTCAGCTAACAAAGATTTGTGATATACCTCCTTATACCAATGTCACATTTCCTGAACTCTTACCGTGTGGCATAAATTGAACACGTACGAGTGAGAGTCCTTGTGACAGGTTGCCCATCTCATTCATGAAACTTTAGCCTAAATAAGCATGGGAAGTGACTGAAATGTTGCATATACTGTGAAAATGTCATTTCACTATACAAGATTCTAAGGTCAGTTCTTTAATTTTATTGTCATTCTTAACTTTAACACACTTCCTCTGCTTGTATTGAGCTGAAATTTGACCAATGAGATGGGTGTAGGGTTCTGTCTCTGAACCTTCCCATGTTTCCAATGTTAGGGTTTTTGTGACATACTTCATGTCACAATAGTTTGTGACCTAAGTCATCAGCCAGAATAAAGTCACAGATCATGTTAAAATATCATCTGAAATTTTTGTGTCTGAGCTAAGAGGGCACAACCTAAACACTCACAAAAAAAGGAATACCCATACCATTTGATAGACATGAGACTCAACTACCTAGGTGAACCATTTTTGGTAGTACTAACCTGAACTTGATTCACCATAATGGATAAAATATAATTGCCTTGCTCTAGCACTAGCCATCTTGATATTTTGATTAATCAAATGTTCACCAAAAAAAAAAAGATTAATCAAAGAGTTTATGGTCTATCCAGTTGGCCGTTATTGGTTTGGGTTCTTTTTAGTTATCTGGCCTGGTAGATGCGAGTTGCACTTTTGAAGTTTTTGTGGTCGTAAACTTGTAATGTTAATCTTTGATCTTCCATCAACCATACTGGTAAACGTTTTATGTGTCTTTTCTGAAATGATGAAATTGACCAAGCTCTGTTGATTGGGGTTTAAAATTTGGCAAGGAAGTTCCTCCATTTCTGAATTTTTGTGGCATCTAAAAGTTGTTCCTGCCCATAGGTGCAAAGCAACCACTTCTTGAGTCAGATAAATTGGAGGAAGGGAAAGATGAGAAGGAAAAGCACACTGAATCCCGGCCAGTTAGTTACTCATATGCATTCTTCCATCTGATTTTTGCTCTTGCAAGCATGTATTCAGGTATGCTTCTCACAGGGTGGACCAGTTCTACAGAAAGCACAGAACTTATAGATGTTGGTTGGACATCAGTATGGATTCGGATTTGCACTGAGTGGGTTACCGCTGCACTGTATGTATGGACTCTTGTTGCCCCTCTGCTATTTCCTGACCGAGAATTCTAGGCCTATGAATTACGATATAGCATACATACGATGTATCCTGTTTCAATGGTGCTGTATATTTGCACACAGGTTGGGGTTGGTATGTCATGTAATGCATGTTAAATGTGAGCTATGTTGAATTTTCTTGTAAACAGAAAGAGCATGACACTGTCACCATAAGTTGCCAACAGAAATATGTGAATACAGTGGATTTGATTTGGAAAGGAAATAAGTTGTAATCAATGCACAAGTCTCCTGTGTTTATTAAGGTCTGGAGAATTCTACACATGCATCTTTACCCCTGTTTTCAGATAGTCTTTTTTTAAAGCATAGCAGGGCCTTCTTGGAGGTTAAAATGAATCATTGTAGCAGGGCCTTCTTAGAGGCTTTTTGAATTTTTACTTTTCTTCTCTTGGCTTCCAAACGTAGCTTAAAGTATTTGTAATAATCAAATATGAGCATGTCAAGGTGTCAAAACCTAGTTTGAACCGATAATATTGAGTTGAATAAGTGAAACCAATTTGAATCTGATGCGTCCAAAATCTGCTCAGCCCTTAGATCTCCTCGTGATGACCTGCAAAACGAAAGCGTCAGATGTGGCCCGACCGCGGGGGTCGTGAGTCCACCTCCGAAGGCTAAGTCAGTTGATGAACTTAATCACAAACGGCTCTGCTAGAAGCACAGAGCTAAGGAATAAAGAACTGGAAAATGTGATCTAGATCGTAAGCCGCTGATAGTTTACGTCTATCAGTATGTATCTGAATCTAAGTCTCAGATTGTGTGTTTTCGATCCCCTCACCTCGTATGGTAGTGAGGTTTATATAGAGTGTACCTTCAAATCTCCTTCGTTGGATGCACTTGAGCCTTCTTCGGGTAGTCGTTGGATCTTAACAGTTAGATCCATTGAGCAATAGACTTCTACTAATTTGGACTAGTAGAGGACTCCTGAGATAACCTTTAGGTTATGTGATGATTATCCCTTCGATAATGATTAGCCGCAGCCGTCAATTCGAGTCTGCCATCATTAGGGTAATTAACCTAATCCATAAGCAGGATTAGGGCGTGCTTGTAGCTGAATAAGTTTTCTTCCTCAGCTAGCCATCTTCTGGATTCGGTTCACTCGGGAGCGAGTCGGTTCCCTCTGTCTCGACCAGGGTCGAGGGTCGAACCAGGTATGAACCCGGTCTGATCATAATTTCTCCATATCACGAGCCCCCCCAGACCAAGCGTTCGGTCGATCCCGAGGGCTTGGTTTTTAACTGGGTTCTTCGTCAGGCGATAGTCTCTGCGTGCTCCATTAAATGTCATATCACATTTAATGCGGTGGTCACTTTTCCTCGAGCGTTGTGAGGGTAAGGCCACGTGTCTCCTTGCAGTCGATCTGTCGTGGCTCACGTAATCCAAGCGACGGTTTCCGAACGCCTGTTTCGGATTCGTGAGTTCAAACTTTCAAAACGTCTTTCAATCTTGATCGTCGATTTTGAATCAATCTCGATCGTTCAGATTCCCGAACACTCGTGCGGGTGTTTTAAAAGCGGTTCGTTGTCTTCGTAAGTTTCATTCTTCCTGTCCGGAATTTGAACCTTTGTTGTCTGCTTTGCGCCTTCTTGCTCTCAAGCTTTTGTCTCACTGAATCAATAAGTTTACTGGTCTTTTTCTTTTTGTAGTTTACTGAAACAAGTAATAGCGGATAATAGGGCTTCTCTGGTACCCAGTGTTGGTAATAGTAGTGGTAATGAAGCTTTTGCTTCTCCTCCCGAACAGTCGGATAGTGATAACAAAACCCTAATTGTCCTCTGGCGTGAGTTTGCTGAAGTTTCTCAAAAAGGTTTAGAGAGAAAAATCGAAACTCCTTCTGCCCTCCTCGAGTCTAGATCTTCCAAGATTGCCGAGTCTTCTAGGCAGCCTCAAACTTCCAGGTCCAATGGTGGACCTGGCTCTGTTCCCTCCATTTACAATGAGGAAACCCTTCTTTCAGCCATCCAAGATTTTGATTTTCCTTCCTCTTATCAGGTTAGGGCTCCCCTTTCTGATGAAAGGGTTGATTCAATCCTTTTGGGTGAATTTTCTCTGTACATAGATGCACTGGAAAGCGGGGTTCGCTTTCCCTTTTTTAATCCTTTGTTCTTCGCAGTTCTGAATCATTGGGACATTTGTCCCGGAATGCTCCTTCCCGATAGCTGGTGTCTCATCGTCGGCTTCTTGGGTTTGTGTTTTGAACTTGGCATTACGCCATCTCTTTCTCTCTTTGTATATTTTCATGTTCTTTCTATCTCCTATCCTCCCGGATGGATTTTTCTGTCCAAACGCAATAAGGCTGAACTTGATTGGAGGGGCAACATCCTTGCCAAAGGAACTTGCCCTTCTAACCACAAAAGATGGCGCGAACGATACTTTTTCTGTCGAGCGCCTCCATCAGATCTTAACTTCCCAACCGCCTGGAGGCGGTGTACTTCTTCTTCTGAGAATAACCGAGGCCTCCCCTTATCCAAAGAAGACGAGGCGGCCGTCAGGAAGATCAAATCCATTCCATGGTATCAAGAGATACATGGACTTGAGGTGGAGTATAACTCCATTCTTCAAGATCTTGGGGCTTGGCTCATTGTGAGCTTCTAACCATCATCCTTTAATTTTCTTGAAGTGATATGTCTTTAATTCGACTCTTGTTCTTCTTTGCGGTGCCTCCAAGAATGAACCCCGAGAACCTGCGAGTGAAGGCCGCTAGGGCCGTTGCGACAGCTGAGCAACGATCACCCAGAGCCTTGACCGTAGATCAAGAGGCTTCTGTTCCCTCTCCCGACCCCTCTTATAGGGGTATCAGGAATATCAGGCCCATGGCTGATGCTTCGGGTAAAGGGAAGAAGCCAATGGTGGAGAGGTCTAATGTCTCCTCCTTCGCCCGAACCAAAAGGAGGCATGATACAATTGATGCTTCCTCCCATAAAAAATCCAAAACTTCAACGGATTGTGAGGAGGTCTTCACCCCCCAATGGACCCTGAAGTTGACCGACAGGGTGACTCGGGACCCTGAGAAAGCTGCAGAGTGGAGCTCCCTTAGTCTTGTTCCTTCTGATCGCCAGGAATTTGAAAACCTGGATGACGTTGCCCTTGTTAGTCAATCCACAAGGTACCGGTCTTCTTGCTTACTTATTTTTTCATAATTTATTATGACTTCTTCTGATATTTTCCGCCTTCCCAGGAATGCTGTGTTGAGCTTCTATCAACACATGGAAGCATTGAGCCGGGTTGGCCGCAACAGCTCTTTGCTGCAAACCTGTGAAGAGAATTTGGCTAAGGCCAATTCTGAGATAGACCGGCTGACTGCAGCTGCTGAGGAGCTGCAGAGAAAGCATGAGGAAGAAGTGATCTCCCTCAAAGAGGCCCTTGAGTCTTCAAAGCCTCGTGCCGCTGCTGCTGAGCGCGAGGCCAGGAAGCAAAAAGAAGCTGCCATGTTGTTCGGTGACAGGCTTGAATTTCAATGTAGGGAGAACGAAGAATATCTGAAGTGGGCGGTCCCTAGCAAGCCCGAGCATATCAAGCCAGAGCTTCGGAAGGAGTGTGTTCGGAAATACTTGAACAGCGTACCTTTCTCCGAGCTGCTAGGTGCCTACAACATTCAAGCTTATCGCTTGGGGCAGAATGACGTTTGGGAGCGAATTCTCGCATCAATCCCTTCCTTCAATACTGCTCCCTTTCGTGAGGTGTGCCATAAAGAGGTCTTCGGGAAATTAGGCATGGATCTCCCAGACTGGGCTTGGGAAGAAAATGATCCTTTTCCAGCTGACCCTTAATATGAGGCATACCTGGCTAACGAGCCAGCGCTTCCAGAGGAGAAGTCACAAGCCGAGTCTCAAGTTGCTGCTAAAGAGGACTCTGACAATGTCATTCTTGAGGAAGACTCTTCTCAAGATCCTGAGAAAAGTCCTCCTGACCAGGGTCCCTCGGGCAACAATGAAGAAGAGGCTTAGGGAGTTATCTCTTTTTTTTTTTTTGTAAAGATTGACCTCCTTGCTTATGAATAGACATTTCTTTTTCATGTTGGCCTTTCCATTTCCCTGTCTCCTGCTGAAATCTTGTCTTGAATATCAAAGTATAAATGATAAAACTTATCACTTAACTTCACATTCTTTGATGAATAATAATCTTGTAGAGATATTGTGAAGATGCGTTTCGGAAAGATGCATTAATCTTCCCCACTACTTCATTTATTGCAAAGTTCACACGTTTCCCTTCGCGTATTTGCGAAGTCCAAACGTTTTCTTGCTTTGGTATACCATTCACTGTTTCCAATGAATCGGAAATACACCCATTATTACAATGGCGGTGCGACGATTGGAGGTATCTCTGCATCGGGTGCTCGCCTCCACATGTTTCCATGTGGCATCCCTCCGACCGTTGATCTTGCTTTCTGCGGATTTCGAAGCGTCATTTCGATCTGGGCCATTGGTTGTCCTTAGCTTTCAATCGTCGTCTTAATACCTGAGGCTATTTAAAGCCTTCGTGGGTACTCTCCATCTATCCTGCTATCTGCAAGTTAGATTTGCTAAAGTGCTAAAGCGACATTCCGTCCTTCTGCCTGCTCCCGTATTCCTCGTACTCCAACATAGCTCTATCAACTTCTGAACAAGTGAGTTTTTCTGATTACTCATCTCTTTCCCCACTTCCCTCCTTGAGTAAACTGCACAGTAGTAGTACTTGGGGTTTAGTTAATCGGATTTTTCATAAGTGATAGAGAACTAGGGCTTTTCCCTTTTTTTTGTCGTCGTTGGATATATGTACTGATACGGCTTTTTTGTTTACATAGTGGCTCCCAAGATCAACCCGAACTTTATCAGAGCGAAGTCTAGCAAGAAAATCGTTCCGTCGGCGGTGGTTGGGGTCAGTGAGGTGGTTTCAGCTAGTGAATCCTCCAAGCGTAAGGCGACTGCTGTTGGTGAATCTTCAAGTCAGATTCCTACAGTTTCTATTGATGCAGCCCATACGCCTCTTTTTCCCGAAGTGATCGCTCGTCTTTCCCAGGAAGATCTTGATCACTCTGTTGTTGATGGCGCTGCTGACGCCCCTGCTGCAGAGACCGTTGGTGCACCCCCGAAGGAGACTCTTCGGGCATCTGAGGCAACTATGTTGGCGTCTGATGAAGGTGTGGTCCCAGTAGGTGCTCCTCCTATTTCCAATTCTAGTGCTTGTTTGGCATCCTCCTCCTCTCCTTTGGAGTTGGAGGATTTTGCCACTAGGAAGTGCCGTCGGGTGACAGGTGATGCAGCTCATCCTTCTCTTGATGTAGCTCATCTTTCTCATCCTTCGCCCGAATTAGTGTCAAACGAGTTTGACAGAGCGTTGGAATGGTGCACTGCTGCTCGAATGACTTCTGAGAGCGCAATGCTTTCCAAACTCTCAGATGAAGTCTTTATGAAGTCACTGGTGATGTAAGTCTTTCTTCATTATCTTTTGATTCTGAAAAATTACTCTTCTGCTCCTTTTTAACTCGGAAGTTATTTGCAGGAGTCTTACTGGTAACTTCCACAACCAAGTGGAAGCAGCCTCTAGGCTCAATAGGTTGAGCAATGAAGTTTCCAGGCTTCGGGAAATCTCTAAAGCTAAAGATGTTGAGATTGCTCGCCTTCGGAAACTAGCTTGGGAGGTTGTAGGAGAAAAGAATTCGATGATCGGTCGTCTTCATTTGGACTTGGATGATGCCAGGGAGAAGATCCGGCAACTGGAGCGAGCAGTTGGAAAGTCAGGAGCCAAAGGATCTGAAACGTTACCCCAAAGGCAAGCTGTCATTCCTTTGCCCGAATCCCTTCCAATTGATGTTCGCAGAGCCTGGGTCTTCAAGTATTTACACAGTAAGCCCTTTGTTGATATGCTGAATGCTTATAACTTGCAGGCGTACCGGGATGGTGAGAACGAAGTATGGGAATCAATATTAAGGAAGGATCCTCATTTTGATACGACTCCCTACGAGTCTTGTTTGCCATCCTAAAGTATTTACCGACACGGGTATTCCTCCTCCTCCTGACTGGACCAAGGATAAGATTGATCATCCACCTTCCGATCCAGATATTATGCATTATCTGGAAGATTCTCCTGTTTACTCTCCCCTAGAAGGAGTCAGTTATGACGAGCTCGTCTTGAATGCAAGTTTGGTCGAGGACCATACTTCTCCTGGACAAGTTGGACAAAGAGTATGAAATTTGGGAGGATCTTATGCATACTGAGATATTTTTTGTAATCCTCATTTCTCCTCTTCTTTTCCTTGAATCCACACCAATGGTTGACTCATATGTTTGTTCTAGCAAAGTTGTGTCGATCTTGTATAACTTCTTAATAATCACCGATGATGACTTTCTTTTTTGACCGAAGATTGTATCCAGCTCTTGTAATTATTTTGATACTGGCCTCTTTCGATCTTTTGAAGAAATAAGAAATTAACTTCATCTTGAACTTTGCTAGCCCCTTGAATTGCTGTTGAATTAGGTCTTAGTTGTTTGAACAATGCCTTTACTTAAAGATTTCCGGAGAAATACAATAAGTCTGAGAAGGAATTCACTCGGGTTTTAAACCGATGCCTTTACTTAAGGATTTCCGGAGAAATACAATAAGTCTGAGAAGGAACTCACTCGGGTTTTAAACCGATGCCTTTACTTAAGGATTTCCGGAGAAATACAATAAGTTTGAGAAGGAACTCACTCGGGTTTTAAACCGATGCCTTTACTTAAGGATAATTCGAAAATTCAATAAGTCTTGAAAGAACTTACTCGGGTTTCAAACCGACGCCTTGCAAAAGGAACTCACTCGGATTTTCATCCGATGCCTCGACTTAAGAAGATCCGAAAAAATTCCATAACTGTTGAAGGACCCACACGGATTTTCATCCGATGCCTTATAGTTGGATCTTGTTCTTGAATGTGGTGTATGATGCCCCCCAATCAAAAGATAATTTGTTGAAAGCCAAAAATTGCATTGATTGAGTTGAAAATGTTTACATCGCGAACAAAATTGAAATCATCATCAAGGATAAAACTTTTTGAGATGCCTGGCATTCCACGACCGATCCAACTCTTTCTGGGTGTTGATGTTCTTTAGCCTATAAGCTCCTGAACCAACTGGTTTTACAACCATATAAGGTCCTTCCCAGGAAGGGTCCAATTTTCTTTGGTGACACGGGTCGGAAGCTAAGGTGTTTCTCAACACCAAATCTCCAGCTAAATACTGACGATTCTTCACTCGAGTATTATAATGAGACGCTATCCTTCTTTGATAATGTTGAGTTCGTGCTATTGCCTTTGCCCGAACTTCGTCCAACAGATCAAGACTATCAAGCAGTCCTTGTTCATTTGCTTTTTCCTCGAACTCTCGATCCCGTAATGTCCCCGCCATTATCTCCACTGGTGCCAATGCTTCGGATCCATATACCAACCTGAATGGAGTTTCTCCTGTGGGTGTTCGAACCGTAGTTCTATATGCCCACAGTACATTATGAAGTTCTTCGACCCAAGAAGCTTTGTCAGCTTCGAGTCTTCTCTTTATTCCTTCCAGTAGCGTTCGGTTAGTAACCTTTACCTGTCCATTGCTCTGGGGGTATGCCACTGAGGACATAAGATGCTCGATCATATATGTTCCGCAAAATTGCTCAAATTGCGGACAGTCGAACTGAGTACCATGGTCAGTGACGATAATCTTTGGAATCCCAAAGCGATATATGATTGACTAAAGCACGAATTTCTCCACTTTTTTCTCAGTAATTGCTGCCGGTAATCGGCTTCAACCCATTTCGTGAAGTAATCAATTGCTACTATCAAATATTCCCGTCCGCCTGACGCCTTGGTGAATTTGCCCATGATATCAATTCCCCACATCGCAAAGGGAATGGGATCTAGAATTGAAGTCATGGTTTCCGCCGGGCGCTTCGACATCTTGTAGCATGAATTTGTGAGTTACCACACCGACGAACATATTCCATAGCAGCCTCTTGGACCTTAGGCCAATATAACCCAAGTCTTAGAATTTTGTGGGCCAGGGCTCGTCCACCCATGTGAGCTCCACAAATTCCTTCATGAACCTCAGCCAAAGCTGATTTTGCTCCTTCGGGGCCTATACATTTCATAAGGGGTCCAGAATAAGATCTTTTGTATAGTCTCCCATTCTGAATGAAAAATCTAGCTGATCGTATCTTGATCAACTTTGCCTCTTTCGGATCCTCAGGTAATTTGTCATCTCTCAGATACTCGATTATCGGATCCATCCAGCAACGCTCTGCTTCAATATAAGAAATTTCTTTCTCATGATAACTTGGAAAAGTTATTTCTTCAATATAGATCGAAGGGTCTAGATTCTTTTCTTTGGCATTGGCTAGTCGGGATAGCTCATCTGCCACTGAATTTTCATTCCTCAAAATCTGAGATATCTTCAAATTCCGAAATTGGTTTTGAAATGCCTGCACTATCTCTTGATATTTCTGCAAGCGTGGTTCTTTAATACCATACTCCCCCTGGACTTGGTTGACTATAAGTTGAGAGTCACTATAAATAGTAACATCTGCAATAGACAATGCTTTTGACAACCGGAGTCCAGCTATCAGAGCCTCATATTCTGCTTCGTTATTACTTGCTTCAAATGCAAATCTCAAAGCATATCGAATAATAAATCCTGCTGGACTTTTTAATAGAATTCCAGCTCCTGCTCCATCTTTATTACTCGAACCATCCACATATACCTCCCAAGTGGTTGGTATAATGGGATCCTCGATGGTGGATTCCACCGGTGCAGTAGTTTCTACTACAAAATCGGCTAATGCTTGAGCCTTGATTGCAGTTCTGGGCTTAAAGCTCACTTGGAACTCGCTGAGTTCAACCGACCAGGACACCATCCTTCTAGATAAATCAGGTTTATTAAGAACTTTACTAAGAGGAAAAGTTGTAAATACCTCAATTGGATGAGCCTGAAAATATGGCCTTAGCTTCTTGGCGGCCATCATGAGAGCCAGAGCCTGCTTCTCAATCTGCGAATATCTTGTCTCCGCATCTAGCAACACGTGGCTTACATAGTAAATCGGCCACTGTTTTTTATCTTTTTCACGAACAAGTACTGCACTGACTGCTGAAAGGGACGTCGCTAGATATAGCTGTAATATTTGCCCCTTCTCTGGTCTGGACAAAATCGGTGGTTGTCCAAGTGCTTCTTTTAACTCCTCGAAAGCTTTTTGGCACTCTTCGATCCATTTTGCTTCCTTGCTGCCCTTCAAGTCTTTGAGTGCCTTGAAGAAAGGCAAACATTTTTCTCCAGACTTGGAGATGAATCGATTCAAAGCAGCAACTCTCCCTGTTAAACACTGCACATCACGAACAGTTTTGGGAGCCTCCATATCAACCAAATCTTGTATTTTGGTAGGATTACCCTCAATTCCTCTTTGTGATACCATGAAGCCCAAAATTTGCCCGAGGAGACTCCAAAGGCACACTTTTCTGGGTTCAGCTTCATTTGATACTTTCGCAGTACTGAGAATACCTCAATCAAATCTGCAATATGATTTGCTTTTGTAAAGCTCTTCACTAGCATGTCGTCAACATAAGCTTCAACATTCTTTCCTATCAGATCTTTAAAAATATTGTTGACGGCCCTCTGATATGTTGCTCCTGCGTTCTTCAGGCCAAAAGGCATGACCTTATAATAATAGCTTTCACGATCAGTCATGAAAGTTGTAAACTTCTCATCCTCCTTATTCATAAGGATCTGATTATACCCTGAGTAGGCATCCATGAAACTTAGAGTTTCATATCCTGCAGTCGCATCTATCAAGAGGTCAATCCGAGGCAACGGATAGCAATCTTTAGGGCAAGCCTTGTTAAGATCTGTGTAGTCTGTACACATCCTTCACTTCCCATTCGCCTTTTTTACCATTATCACGTTGGCCAACCAAGTTGGGCATTCAATTGGTTCTATGAAACCAGAATTCTTGAGTTTTTCAACTTCACTACGAACGGCTTCATACTTTTCAATGGAGAAATTTCTCATTTTCTGTATCACTGGTTTCACCTTAGGATCTATCCAGAGTTTATGCTCTACGACAGCCCGATCGATTCCTGGCATGTCTTCAGCAGACCATGCAAATACGTCTTTATTTTGTTGAAGAAATAACTTCAACTCATCTTTAAATTCCTCCAGCTGTTCAGACCCGATATAAGTAATCTTTTTCTCATCCTCGGTACACAGCTGGATTTGTTCCAGCTTCTCCACTTGTTCGGGTCTTTGCATCTCTGCTTCTTCCCGATCGTCTTGAACTTCTATAGGTAGGGCAGTTACCTTCCTCGGGCCCTCCTTGTCTTTTAAATAGGCAACGTAACATTGCCGAGAGATCCTCTGGTCAGAGGAGACTTGACCAATTCCCATATCAGTCGGGAATTTTATCTTCAGGTGTTTTGTCGAAACAATAGCACCTATCTTGGATAAAGATGGTCGCCCGAGGATAATATTGTAAGCTGGCAGTTCCCGAACCACCAAAAAATTGATTTAGACGGTTGTTTCCTTAGGAAAACTTCCAATAGATAAGTCCAACTGGACCGATCCTTCCGCCACCGCAGATGACCCTACAAAACCATATAGATGTGTGGATGAAGGTTCCATCAAGTCCTGATCCACCTTCAATTTTTGATACACTTCATAAGAAATTAGGTCGGCTGCAGACCTTGTATCAACCAAAACTCTATGCACTTCCCGACGTGCAATCTCTACCTTGATGACTATGGCGTCATCATGAGGTAAACAAACGCCTCTTTCGTCCTCCTCGCTAAAGGTGATAGAATCTTCACCATTCAGCTTTTTTCGTTTCTGCGTCTCTCCGGTTCCGACAAATTTGGATTTTGTTTTCAAACACCGGAGTGATTCGGGCTCTGGTCCCCCGAAGATGGTAAGGATTGGTGACCGAGTAGCTTCTGTCACCTCCTTGCCTTTCTTAGACTTCGGAGCCTCCCTTGATCGTTCTGAACTAACCAAACGATCCCTTTTAGGAGCAGCTGCGCGTGGCTCACGTGGCTCCTCCCTCCTTCTGCTAACAAAACTGGACAAGTGTCCCTGAGATATTAATCTCTCAATATTTGCTTTCAGATGACGACAGTCATTTGTATAATGACCATAGTCCTTGTGGAATAGGCAATACTTTTCTCGATCCTGCTGCTCTCCGGGTTTCAAAATAATTTTAGGCGGCCACTTCAAGATATTTTTTCTTTTGATGATATTTAAAATATCAGCCCAAGGAACATTCAATGGAGTGTACTCACTTTTACCGGGAGACCTTTGGCGCCAAGCCTGAGATTTTCCAACCCGATCACGGACATTTTTCTTTGGCTTCGCTTCGCTCAGGGAGCCTACGTTCCTTATTGGAGACTTTATTATCTCCTTGGCGCGCATCTAGAATCTCCATGACTTCAGCCTGCTTCTGGCATCTCTGTACCAACTCAGCATAAGTCGCAGGCATATCCTGTAGTAATAACAGTTTTGGCTACTTGCTCATCCAAATTTTCTATCTCCATCGTTACTTTGTTGAATCTTTTCAGAAACTCTCTGATTGATTCGTTTTTTCCTTGTCTGACAGTAAACAAAGTTTCCTCTGTCTTTTTGACCTGTATTCCACTCTGGAATCCCCTATGAATTTGGCGCCCAATTCATCAAAGTTTACGATCCTTCCAGAGGGGAGGTTCGAAAACCACTTTTGTGCTACTCCGATTAGAGATGAACCAAAAACACCGCATAAAATTTCATCGGAATTACCTGAAACTGCCATGGTCTGTTGGTAATAGCCAATGTGAGCTGTTGGATCTCCGGAGCCATCGAATGTAGAAAAGGTAGGCAAACGAAAGTTATGGGGAAACTGATATCCCGCAATTGGCTCGGCAAAGGGGGTCTTCCGAATGACTGAGTAAATATCCTCAGTTATCCTTCCCTTAGCCAATTGCCCTAATTTCTCATTGATGTTGGCCAATTCCTGACCAATCTGGGTCGGGTGATCTTCAGCAATATGGTCACGACCTCGATTAACACGATCATCCCGTGCTATCCTATCATCACGAACAGCCCGTCCTTCCCGAACATTCCGCTCATCGCGAACTGCTCGATCATCGCGAACGGTTCTTCTGACAGTTGGTGAGTGAGTTCTTACCCCTGTATCCAACCTTGTATTTGAATCAGTTGTACTCTCTTGCAGTCTGTCGAACTGATCGTCTTGCCTAGGTTGATCGTCAATCCTCCTAGGTCCTCGGTCTCCTTCACGAAAATTCTGACCGATATTCCGGTCTTCAGCCAATCTTTGATCACGTGGCAATGCACGTCTCCCTGAATCGCGTTGATCAGGTTCTTGTGGTAAAACCACTCGTCTGGTGAGCAGGCGGAGTGCTTGGCTCACCTCCAAAAGTTGAATCTTTACCTGATCCAATTGATCTTGGAATGTATCAAGAGGATTACGTCCTCCCTGACCACCATCTACCTCGATAGGATTTTGGCTTCCCTGGGGAATATTTGGATTATTCGCCCCAGGGATCTGAACACCGGAATTGCGCTGTGCAGCGGCTGCTGCCGATCTAGTCACCATGGCTTTTCAAGTCGATTCCCACAGACGGCGCCAATTGATGCGTCCAAAATCTGCTCAGCCCTTAGATCTCCTCGTGATGACCTGCAAAACGAAAGCGTCAGATGTGGCCCGACCGCGGGGGTCGGGAGTCCACCTCCGAAGGCTAAGTCAGTTGATGAACTTAATCACAAACGGCTCTGCTAGAAGCACAGAGCTAAGGAATAAAGAACTGAAAAAGGTGATCTAGATCGTAAGCCGATGATAGTTTACGTCTATCAGTATGTATCTGAATCTGAGTCTCAGATTGTGTGTTTTCGATCCCCTCACCTCGTATGGTAGTGAGGTTTATATAGAGTGTACCTTCGAATCTCCTTCGTTGGATGCACTTGAGCCTTCTTCAGGTAGTCGTTGGATCTGAACAGTTAGATCCGTTGAGCAATAGACTTCTACTAGTTTGGACTAGTAGAAGACTCCTGAGATAACCTTTAGGTTATGTGATGATTATCCCTTCGATAATGATTAGCCGCAGCCATCAATTCGAGTCTGCCATCATTAGGGTAATTAACCTAATCCATAAGTAGGATTAGGGCGTGCTTGTAGCTAAATAAGTTTTCTTCCTCGGCAAGCCATCTTCTGGATCCGGTTCGCTCGGGAGCGAGTCGGTTCCCTCTGTCTCGACCAGGGTCGAGGGTCAAACCAGGTATGAACCCGGTCTGATCATAATTTCTTCATATCAGAATCAAAGCATGTTTTTGACAATGAAACCAAACAGACCACATACTAACTGATATGGCATTGAGCATGACTTTAGAAACCAAACCAAAATCTTGATAACCCAATTTAGATGGACTTCAATCCTAGTTACTATATAAAACACATTTTCCCTATATCTTTTTAAATAATAACAGCATAAACCAACCCCCACCCCCAAAAAACAACAACAACAACAACAACAACAACAATAAGCCTTGTCCCAAGTAAATGGGGTCAGCGACATGGATTCTTACCTTCCAATCAGTTTTGTTCGAGACCATGCTAGATACAAGGCCTAAGCTAAACATATCCTATCTCACCACTTCTCTTAAGGTTATCTTAGGTGTACCCCTAGCTCTTCTAGTTCCTTCAATCTAGATTATATCACTTCTCCGTACAGGGGCATTTATAGGTCTCCGTTGAACGTGGCCGTGCTACCTCAAACGACTTTCTCGAAGCTTATCACTTATGGGAGCAACTCCCAAACCAACTACAAGATGATAATTTATTATTTTATCCATCCTAGTTTTGCTACTCATTCATCTTAGCATCCTCATTTCGGCTACACTGAGTTTATCTATATGATTCTTTTTAACAACCCAACACTCTACGCCGTACATTATAGCTGGTCGAACAACAGTCCTATAAAATTTTTCTTTAAGTTTTAATGGAATATGTCGATTACATAAGACCTTAGACGCACCTCTCCACTTCATCCACCCTATTTTAATTGTTTGGGAAACCTCATCCTCTAAATCACCTCTTTTACTTATGATTGAACCTAGGTACCTAAAGCAATTACTTTGAGGAATCTCCTTATTGTCAAGTATCATTACCTCATCATCTACTCAATCATGACTGAAGTTACAAACTAGATATTCTGTCTTCGATCTACTTAGTTTAAAGCCTTTTGATTCAAAAGCTACCCTCCATTGTTCTAATTTGGTATTAATCCTCACTTGGGTCTCATCAATCAACATAATATCATCAGCAAAAAGCATACACCAGGGGACCTCATATTGAATGTCTTTAGTTAATTCATCCATTACCAGTGGAAATAGATATGGGCTTAACGTTGATCCTTGATATAGCCCAACTATTATCGGGAATTCATTACTTTGTCCCCCCACTGTTCTTACACCTGTCACCAAACCATCATACATATCATTAACTATGTCTACATATTTACTTGCAACACTTCTTTTCTCTAGTACTTGCCAAATTAACGCTCTAGAGACTCTATCATAAGCTTATTCTAGGTCAATAAATACCATATGAAGGCCTTTCCTACATTCTCTATACCTTTCCATAAGTCTCCTAATTAGGTAAATAGCCTCCGTTGTAGATCTTCCGGCATAAACCCAAACTGGTTCTCCGTAATTGTAGTTAAGTGTCTCAAACGGGTTTCAATTAT
The DNA here is from genome assembly GCF_041222555.1 of Hakea prostrata. NCBI lineage: Eukaryota > Viridiplantae > Streptophyta > Magnoliopsida > Proteales > Proteaceae > Hakea > Hakea prostrata. The sequence continues at coordinate 34,414,554 of NC_142600.1, forward strand.
TTTCTGCCATAATCAAAGTATGGCTCATCAATTTAATGCCCCTATAGTTATTACAACTTTGAATATCTCCTTTACTTTTGTAAATTGGAACCACGACGCTTATCCTCTATTCATTTGGCATTTTCCCTGTGCTAATAATTTTATTAAATAACTTAGTCAACCAATCTAGTCCATGGGTTCCTAAGCTCTTCCATACTTCTATTGGGATATCATCAGGACCTTGTGTCTTGCCGAGTTTCATCCTCCCTAATGCTTTTTTTACTTCGGACATCGAAATTCTACGTATATAAGTTTGGACATTGGTGCCTTGGTGAAAGGTGCAATTGTCCGAATCAAAAGTGCTTGAAGTATGTTCATTTAGTAGACTAGAGAAATAGATTTTCCATCTTTTGTTAATGTCCTCCTCACATACTAATACTTTACCGTCTCTATTTTTAATACATCTAACATGATCATTATCTCTACTCTTCCTATCCCTCATCTTAGCTATCTTATAAATAGATTTTCCCCTTGCTTCGTGCCCAACTTATTGTAAAACTCTTCATACTTCTTTTCCCTTGCTTTTCCCGTAATTTTTTAGCTTCATTTCTATTCAACCTATACCTTGGAAGATCCTTAACATCCTTAGTTCTTTGTCATGTCTTAAAACTAGCTTTCTTATTCCTAATGGTAGCTTAAACCTCACTATCCCACCACCAAGCAGAAATTGAACTGTTAGAGTGGGCTCATTTTCACACCAAAACTAGTGAATCAAACCAAACCGCCCAAACCAACCGATTGTGGTAACCATTACTACCTTCCCCACACTGCTTTTTCCCAAGACAAAGTCAAATGGATAGTTACAGCAAGAGGAACCTTGGTTTTCAGGGATTAGGTAAATCTTTTCAAAACTTGGTTCTACATGATGAAATGAATCTACATAAGCCTTAGGCTCCCTTTTAAGAGAATTTTGTGGGCCCATTTAACAACCGCTAAACTTATTCAAAAAATTGCTTTGTAAGTCCAGTCCTATTAAGCATAGATAAAATTAGCACTAAAACATAAAACTTGACCCAAAATAACAAGGTTGGGCTCAATCCCAAAATTTGTTGCAGCAAATTAGTAAGTAGGCTTGAATTAACCCATGCCTTCTTCATACCCAGCATCCGTTTATATACCTTCTTTTGTCAATCCATGTAAGGCTTATTGAAGTCTCTTAGCCCTAGCTCTTGTTATAGGTCCAATTGGCATCTGGAAATTTTCTAGAGAATCATTGTTGTTGTTGGGTTGGATTACATCAAAATACATATCAAGGTGTTTGTGTTTTCAGAAACACTAAAAACTATTTGTAGTGCTTTTTAAGTACAAATGCTATGTGAGTTGCGGATGGGCTTTTAGCAAAATGACAGCAACTTCATAGGTGGAGGTATAAGTCCAAAGAGATATTGGGTTTGAACCTTTATTCTTCCACACCTTCTACCCCCTCACCCCACCTCCCATCTCCGGCCCCATGCCTTTGGGCCTCAGTCCTTACGACTAGTTTGAAATGACTGAAAAAAAGAAGAAGAAGAAGAAAACACTAGGCGAGTTATCAAACGTTGGAAACTGAAATCTTATTTACTAGACTCACGATTTAGTTTCATATCTAAGTAATGGCTCCACCCCTAGGATGTGATGGCTTATGGAAAAAAAAGGAAAGCTAGATGGGTAGAAGTGTTCCTATCAAAATTGTTTATTAATTGAAGCATAAACACCACAAATTTCAACTTACGTTTTGAAAATCACCATAAATAAAATATTTACGTCAAAACAATTTTCGACAGACTTTTTAGTCTCTAGAAACAAGAATCACCGGAAACAGTTTTCAGCAGTTTATCAAGTGGGATTTTAGTTCCATTTTACGGTCCCTGAAAACATCACAATGAGCTAAACCATACCATTTAATCTTAAGGTTCAAATTTCACAGATAGAAAATAATGAAAACCTTAATAGCTTAGTGTTAATAACCAATAAGGTCGTTCTAACCATCTGGTCTAACCTTTGAATACACGGTCTGACCACCAACCCAAAAGGATTCAGTCCGACCATATGGTTAATGGTATGATCGACCATCTCATTGAGAGTACCTGAGTAGGAAAGAACTTCCAAGAGACATCAACCTTCTAGAGGAGGGAATAAGGAAACAACTCTTCTCAAGAGTTATATTCCAAGTCAATCTCTAATATCTTACACTATATAAACGCCTTAGGCAGGCATAACAAAGTAAGTATTCATATTCTGTGTGATCAATTGCTTAAATTCTCTATTGAGTAGTTGTGATCATATCTCATTGGTACTGACTTGCTAGTCAGAGATGTACCTCGACCACACAAGGTCAAGCACGTGTTTTGCAGGAACTTGATAGAGAAGGACGAGTAAGATTTTGTATCAACAATTGGCGCCGTCTGTGGGAAACGCATCAAAAAGTCATGGTGCGAGCAAAATCAAAGATTGTGAATAAGGAGGTCGGGGATGAAGTCGATAAGGAAATCCTCCACCAGAAACCTTGGAGATTCCTCAGCAGAAGGAGAATCCCGACCAAAGGAGCGAGAATCCCAATCAAAGGAAGGAGAATCTCGAACAATCAGAGCAATCTAACCAATTTGCAACAATGAATTAGGTTGATGAGCTCCAAAAGCAACAATCTGAGCTTCAAAAGGAAATCTCATCCTTGAACGAACTGGTTAGGATGACCATGCATCAAATAATCGCCCCGGGAGTAGGTTCTCAAGAAAATCTGAAAGTCCTAGAGGGAAGCAAATATAACCATCTAGTCATTCCCGACCTCAAAGCCTAACCGTCTCAAGGAGAACAACATAAGTCAAAAGAGAAGGTGGGAGAAAAGTCCCGAGCATCGAAGGAAGCAATTCCAAAGAAAGATCCTCCAAACAACGAGGATAACGACCGAGGTAGCAGCGCTAATCCAGTCAAAGATCCAAAAGACAAAAGAAGCAATTACGGCCCGAGCAAGCATGCAAAGCACATGAACAAACGAATTGAAGAATTGGACGAGAAGTTGAAAAAATTGAAGGATCCGAACAAAGACGAGCTATATGCTATTCTAAAAGAGGATCCTTTCGTCCGAGCCATCTTAGAAGCGGAGACGCCAAAAAGCTTCAAGTGCCCTACCTTCACTTTCTTTGATGGATCGCGATGCCCAAAGCATCATATCCCATGCTACAAATCGGTTATGTCCACGTATAGACACAGCAAAGCGGCTATGTGTCAAAGTTTCCCTGCCTCTTTGACCGGTGCAGCATTAGATTGGTTCTTGGCACTACCAAACGGTTCTATAAAAAGTTTCGATCAGCTAGGTCGGGTGTTCCTATTACGCTTTCAAAGCGGAGTTGGAACCAAGAAGAATAAAGATACTTTGTTTTCTATAAAACAAGGTCGAACGGAGTCTATTCAAAATTTTCTTCAAAGATTCAACAATCTTACCATGCAAATTGAAAGCTTGGATGATAAGATTGCTTTCTATGCATTGTACCGGGGACTTACACATGAAGGGATGCTTGAATGACTGCTGGTAGATATGCCAAAAATGTATACGGAGCTAGTCGAGAGATGCCATAAACAAGCAGAGATATTGGAAACCCTAGAATCTCAGAAGAGAGAGCCAAGGGTTGAAAGGAGAAACAGTTGAGAAAGGGTCCCGCCGACCAAAATGTTAGGGCTAAGTTTGACCATGCCTAGTCGAGTAGAACCCCACAAACATCAAGAGGTCGGCCATCTACCACTCAATGCAAGAATGTCAGAGATTTTGATGCAAATCAAAGATCAAGGAATTCTCAAATGGCTGGGTAAGATTTGCACACCACTAGGAGAGTGTGACAAAAGAAAATACTGCGAATATCATAAAGATCACGGTCATTGGATGGATGGTTGCAAAAACCTAAAGATGGAGATTGAAAATTTAATCTCATAGGGACACTTGAAGAAATACACCCAAATCAAACAGGAAGGTCGACCACAAAACAAGTTTGGTTGGAAAAGAGGGAGACCAGATAATCGAGGGGAGAGAAGAAGTCTGACCAAACGCTGACCAGAGGTGGATGACAGTCAAAGAAAGAGAAGTCCAATATACACGGTGTTTGGTGGCCCGACAGAAGAATCAACCTGACAGGAAAAAAAAAAGAGCACGATATATTTGAAATACTGAAACTAATAGAAATATATCAACAGAGCTGATCACTTTTTCCTCCAAAGACCTACAAGACGTTATAATTCCTTATGATGATGCTCTAGTAATCAAAGTTACCCTGGTAGGAACCGACGTTCACAGAGTCTTAGTAGATATTGGATCTTCGGCAGATATACTATCGTTAGAAGCCTTCAAAAAGTTGAAGTTAAGAGAGGATATGCTTGTCCCATGTGAAACTCAGCTTTATGGGTTCACAGGTTCATCAACCCAAGCAGAAGATACTATTCGGCTAGATTTGCGGATTGGAGAACATCCAAGAGATAGGGTCGTACAATCCAATTTTATGGTAGTACGGGACTTATCAACATATAATGCTATTCTTGGATGACCAACTCTTTGTGCACTAGAAGCAGTGGTCTCCTCTTTACACATGAAGATAAAATTCCCAACCACAGAGGGAATTGGTGAATGTATGGCCGACCAGAAATCTAGCTGACAAAGCTACAACAATGACATGCGAAAGAAAGCAAGGACAAACTTGACAATGACTATTGAAGTCAAGGACGATCGAGATGAAGAGACTTTGCAAAGGGCCGAACCTATTGAAAAACTTGAAAGGATCTGCCTCAATCTCGACCAAAGAGACAAAGGCACCATGATCGGATCAAAGCAAGAAGCAGATCTCAAATCCAAGCTCACTGAGTTTCTAAAGAAAAATTTTGACGTATTTGCTTGGTCGGCAGAAAATATGCCAAGGATCGACAAAAAGGTTGCTGAACACAGATTGTGTATTGATCCGCAGGCCATTCCGGTGGTGCCAAAAAGAAGGAATTTCGCTATTGAGAAACATGAAGCCATCTGAACCGAGGTGCGAAAACTAAGACAGTTTGGTTTCATAAAGTGCACCGATCACCCAACATGGTTGGCTAACGTGGTGATGGTCAAGAAGGCAAATGGGAAGTGGAAAATGTGTATAGATTACATAGATCTTAACAAAGCTTATCCAAAGGATTATCATCCACTCCCAAGAATTGATATTCTCATAGATGCAACTGTTGGACATGAGATGCTCAGTTTTATGGATGCTTATTCAGGGTACAATCAGATCCTAACGCATCCAGACGATGAGAGGCACACAGCATAGACAACTTATTATAAGGTAATGTCATTTGGTCTCAAGAATGCAGGAGCAACGTACCAAAGGGTAGTAAACAAAATCTTCGCAAGTCAAATTGGTCAGAATATGGAAGTATATGTAGATGATATGCTGGTGAAGAGCATCTCAAAGAGAGACCATTTGGCTAACCTAATAGAAGTATTCGAAGTACTGCGAAAATATAAGATGAAGCTTAACCCTAAAAATGTGCTTTCGGATTATCCTCTGGAAAAATTTCTTGGATTCATGGTGTCTCAAAGAGGAATCGAAGCCAACCCGGAGAAGATAAAAGCAATCTTGGACATGAAACCACCAAGAAACATCAGAGAAGTCCAATGTTTGACTGGTCGAGTTGCAACGCTGAATAGATTTATCTCCCAATCAGGGGAAAAATGTTTGCCTTTCTTTAAAGCATTGAAGCTGGTAGTCAATCAAAAAGACGACATCTGGAATCATGAGTGCCAGGGAGCATTTGAAGAATTAAAATAAAAGTTGTCCTAACCACCATTGCTTATGATGCCAACCAACAAGAAGGAACTACAATTATACTTGGCCGCATCATTAGTCGCGGTTAGTGCAGTACTCGTTCAAGAAGAAGGTAATATACAAAAACATGTCTATTATGTGAGTCATGTTTTAAACGATGCAGAGACTCGCTACCTAGAAGTGGCCAGAAAGCTTTGTCTGTACTTCCAATCTCATCCCATTGCAATGATGACAAATTTACCTCTGAAAAAAATTCATCAACGACCAGACTTGGCAGGGAGATTGGTGTCATGGGCGGTAGAATTGAGTGAACATCAAATAGATTTCAAGCCCTGACCAAGTATCAAAGCTCAATCCCTTGCAGATTTTATTATTGAAATGCAGGAGTCAAGCCAGAATGAGACCGAGACAGTTACTGAATCAATTAAAAGATGGACTTTGTTCGTGGATGAATCCAGCAATTCACAAGGGAGGGGAGCAGGTCTATTAATGAAAAGCCCTGGGGGATTTGAAATAAAATATGCCCTTAGCTTCAAATTTAAAGCTTCTAACAACGAAGCCAAATATGAAGCCATGTTAGCAGGCTTAAGAATGGCCAAAGCTCTAAACGTCCAACATCTATAAATCAAAAGTGACTCACAACTGATTGTAAATCAAGTAAAAGGAGTCTACGAAGCCAAAGAGAGAAGAATGGAGAAATATCTAAGCCTGGTCAACAATTACAAACAGTACTTCCTAGATTTGGAAATTATTCAAGTACCAAGGAACAACTAGGCAGATTCATTATCTCGCTTAGCCACAGAAGGCATGGATGTTCGGGCACCTGTGGTCTACTTGGAAGAACTTGCGAGTCCCAGTATCAACATGGTCGATCACATGCAAATTTCAACCGAGCAAGGGTGGATGGCGCCGATCATACACTATTTAGAGAACGACCAACTCCCAGAAGACCAAAAAATTGCCCGATCAATACGACATAGAGCAGCTCGATTCACGATCAGAGATGGGTTACTATACAAAAGATCCTTCACCTGACCACTCTTAAGATGCCTGGGAGCACTAGAAGAAACCAAAGTTCTAAGAGAAGTGCACGAAGGGATCTGTGGAGCTCACGTAGGATCCCGGACACTGTCCAATACAATAATACGCCAAGTTTTTATTGGCCGACCCTGGAAGAAGATGCAAAAGACTTTGTGAAAAAAATGTGACAAGTGCCAGGCACATGCAAAGGTCTCTCACACACCAGCAGTTCCCTGGACATCAATTTTGTCCCCGATACCCTTCGCAAGATGGAGAATAGATTTGGTAGGGAAATTACCAAAAGCGTCAGGGGGAAGAGAATACTTGGTGGTAGCTATGGATTATTTTACAGAATGGGTAGAAGCAAAAACCCTCACAAATATTAATACCGAGCAAATGAAGCGCTTCATCAAGCACAACATATTATACAGGTATGGAGTCCCAAATATATTGGTGATCAACCATGGAAAACAATTTGAGAATGCAGCCTTCACAACATTTTGCAAGGAGCAAGGAATCGAACACAGGTTCTCATTAGTAGCATATCCCCAAAGTAACGGCCAAGTTGAAGTTACTAACATGACTATGCTCGATGGGCTCAAGAAGAGGCTCGACCAGCTCAAAGGAAGATGGGAGGACAAACTACCCATCGTATTATGGTCGTACCGAACATCCCCCAGAACGACCACTGGAGAATCACCATTCTGACTAGCCTACAATGCAGAGGCAAGAATCCCAGTGGAAATTCAAGTTGGATCACTTCGGGAAAAAGAATTTGAAGATGAAGCAAACATCGAATGAATGCAAACTAATTTGGATCTAATTGATGAAATAAGGACAAAGCCCAATTTCGACTTGAAGAATATCAGCGGAGAATAGCAACATATTATAATGCCAAGGTTCAGAATGAACAATACTCTCCCGGTGAACTTGTACTTCGTCGAACGGCCGCTTCATACCCAACCAATCAAGGGAAATTATCCCCAAATTGGGAGGGACCATACATAGTCATACGACAAGTCGCCCTAGGAGCGTATCATTTACAAGACCCAGAAACAAGAGACAGGATCCCTCGATCATGGAATTCAAACAATCTCCGAAAATACTATCAATAAGCATAGTCATCACGAATGTCATAGATACTTCAAATTTTGTTATTTATTTCAACTTTGTTTCAGTGCGTAGTCACTAGGGGAGAATCCTAACCCCAATACTTCAAATTTTACTTCATCAAATAAATGAAGACGATCATATTATTCGCTACACGATCTCACGTCAATTTGACTAACCGAACAGAAAAGACCTAAGTCTCATAGGCAGAAAGACCTAAGTCTCTTAGGCAGAAAGACCTAAGATTCTTAGGAAGAAAGACCTAGGGAAAAAAGACCTAAAATAATTAGGCAGAAAGACCTAAGATACTTAGACAGAAAGACCTCACTTAGGCAGAAAAGACCTAAGATAATTAGGCAAAAAAGGCCTAAGATACTTAGGCAGAAAGACCTAAAATACTTGGGCAGAAAAGATCTAAGATAATTAGGAAGGACCTAAGAATCTTAGGCGGAAAAGACCCAAGATTCTTAGGAAGGACCTAAGAATCTTAGGCGGAAAAGACCTAAGATTCTTAGGCAGAAAAGACTTAAAATTCCTTAGGCACAAAAACTTCAAAGATTTTTTCATCATATTCAAGTTGTCATGCCCAGGGGGTAGGGGGTTATAACCAAGCAATTGTTGACGAACAACTACTTGGCCTTATGACCGAACAAACCCTGTTCGAACAGTATGCTTCTTGAATGATGAACGGGCACTTATATGCTCAAGGAACAACTACTTGGCCATATGACTGGACAAACCCTTACCGAACAGTATGCTTCTTGAAGGATGAACGAACACGTTATATTCCCAAACAACTCCTTACCGAGCAGCATATGTTACAAGATGGCATGCCACGAACGATTAATATATATTACAGCACAATACTAAACAAAGGGACTTCATAACAATGTTAACAAAAAGCAAGGCACATAAAGTACCGAACATAAATACTTTAAAAGAAAGAACCTACTATATCAAAATATTGTTCATATTTGCCATAGGCAAAGGAAAGGAGTATTAACAAATCATAAAGATCAAGGCATCTTGGTCGGAAGGTTTCTGTTAGGTTTCAGGTTGGCTCGACTAAGCACCGGCTTCAGACTCCTCCTCAGGGGCCAGCTCCCAGTCGGAGTCAAGATAATCCCAAACACCGACCTCTTTCAGTAGGGGAAAAGTTTTCTTACCAATTGCCCAAGATGGACGGGGAAGCTTAAGATCGTCATAGATGCTTGGATCAACAAACTTCTGCAATGGCTCAAGGTCGACATCTGGAAACTTTTCAATAATGCTCGAGTATGCATGCCGCCGACCATATCTAAATCCCAGGGCTGCAACCTTGGCAACAAATTCCCTACATCCCTTGGTACGAACCCTCCTTATCACATCATGTCTTAAATCATTAGAAAGGTTCTCAAAGGAAGCCGGGCAAGCCTGAGCAAGTTGGTCGGTCAAATCCTTAACAAATTGTTCTTTTTTCCATCTTTTCTTGCTCGGTCTTCGTGAGTACCATGTCTTTATCTTCTAGCGATTTCTTAAGTCTCTCCATTTCAAGCTCAAGGCCAAAGACTCGCTCTATGGCAGACTTAGCACGGGCATCAGAGGTCGCCTTCTCCTCCTACAGAACAGCCTTCTCGTTGACTAGACTTTCCAACCGGACATTCATATCCTTGATTTTATCATCAAGTTAATGGATTGTGGACTGATCTCTCTAAGCAGTTTCCAAATTGCCTCCCCAACCTTGAGTCAAGGCACAAAGTAACTTGCCAAGAGATAGAAGGAAATTACAAATCACAACGAAGAATTGTCTGGGAAAGCCAATCTTTTGTAAAGACATATACCTGGTCATAATATCCTGTGTTCGGGAGGGACCAATTTTTTGAAGAAACTGTTGATCGGCAGGTAGTAAAGCTCCCGACAACCATTCCTTGGCTACTTCAGTACCATCTTTATTATTATTTAAAACATAAGAACCGGGCTTGAGCGACCCAGTTGTTGGAGAATTAGGACACTGAGTGCTGGGCGGATCAATAGGAGGGGAGGAGGGAGAAGCATCCAAATCTCCTCCCGAGCCAGAAACAAACGAGGAAACTTTTTTCTTGCTTGGTCGAGGAGGCAAATCAGAAACGCTTGATGACCTTTTTGCTGCCGAGGACGATGAAACTTGCTTATTTTTATCAGCCCGAATACGGTCAGGCTTGGTAGGGATTGGCCTCTGCATCTTCCATCTCTTCATCAGCTGCTCGGGCTCATGATGATGGATTAAGCAACATTGGAGAAACAAACAAAGATTAGTTCCGACCAAAGGGAGATAATTACAAATGAAGAAGAACAAAATAATACAAAAGATCACTTACCAGGAAGGAACCCCCAATGATGAAGCACATTGGGGTATTCCGGATTATGGCCATGAACGGCAAATATGTTCTTATCTTGAGAAGGAAGCCAAATAATCTTCTCTCGAGCATGCTCCTCGGCTCCAGAAAGAATGAGAAAGTTATTGGAACCTGGTAGTTGGTCCACGGACCAGTAGGTAGGGAAGGAAGGTTCTGAGGCTAGTCGGACAAAGAAGTGGTGTGTTTGGAAAGGTAAAACTGGCCATCTTGTTCTTGCTTCTTCGCCATGAAGAAATGAAGAAACAAGGGCAAAGTTGGACGGACTTCAATTCTCTCTCCTTGACAGAATCCCCAGAAGCAAATGACATTGTGCCAGCTATTGGGCACAAACATTACCGGACACATTTGAAAATGTATCATTATTTCTCTAAACAATCTATGGACGGGAAGGCGAAACCAATCTTTAAAGCATCCTCGTATAGAGCGAATTCTCCTGGACGGGGAGTGTTTGCCCTCTCATCGTTGGTCAGGACACATATGACATGATCGGAAGGAATCTCATACTTTTGGCGAAGGTAATCTAATCGTTATCCGTCATAAGAGATGGTAAGAAGTCAAGACCTGAAGAGTATGGGTCGTAGTTTATGTTGTCGGGAGTTAAATCCTTGATTTGTTCAAGCTTGTGTTCCTCAGTCAGCCTTAAAAAGTGCCCGGGCACTCATAGATTCCCTAGCAGCCTTAGGGCGGGGATTAGTATCGACCTCCTCCCCATCGTTGCTAGATGGTTCCCGGCCAAACAAACTCACGGAGGGGTCCTCAGATCGGTCATATGATTCATGTTTGGGGTTTGCATTATGGTCGGTTTCTGTGTCATCTATATGAACCGAAACTGAAGGACTTTCATCCATAAAAGTTTCTCTAAGCTCTGAAGTTTGAGAAGGTCTTTTCACTATCACCATAGTCTTCTACGACTAAAAGGGAAGATCATTACAAAAGAACAAGGAGACATAGACAAAGACGACGAGAAGAAAAAAAGAAAAGGTATGCATAAGGCTCTCTATATATAAAGCCTTAGATTCTAATCTAAAGGCTATGATAAATACAACATCGACGGTCAAAATTTGAAATTTCTGAGATTCGTATCTAACGGATCGTCAAGAAAGCAAATGGACGGTGGGAGATGAAAGATCTCTTTATCATGATGATAGGCATTTAATGCGACACGACAACTATGACACGTGGCAATCACGTACAAACTTCAAAGAACGTGCATTGATATATGTATGTAAATGATGGCTACTCATAAATTGGAAGTTACAGTTTTCAAAAAGAAGGCTTTGGTCGGAACAACCAAGTTCTCCATGTACGGGAATGATATAATCCCTTGTGTCGAACACTTAGTTTTTGACCACAACGGACTGGGGTGCTTATGTTAATAACCAATATGGTTGTTCTATACCATCCAGTCTAACCCATGAATACATGGTCCGACCATATGGTTAATGGTATGACCGACCATCTCATTGAGAGTACTTGAGTAGGAAAGAACTTCCAAGGGACATCAACCTTCTAGAGGAGGGAATCATGTAAACAACTCTTCTCAAGAGTTATATTCCAAGTCAATCTCTAATATCTTACACTCTATAAACGCCTTAGGCAGGCATAACAAAGTAAGTATTCATATTCTGTGTGATCAATTACTTAAATTCTCTATTGAGTAGTTGTGATCTTATCTCATTGGAACTGACTTGCTCGTCGGAGACGTACCTCGACCACATAAGGTCGAGCACGTGTTTCGCAGGAACTTGACAGAGAAGGATGAGTAGGATTTCGTATCAACACTAAGCATTTCAATATGGAGAAAGTCACCCCATGTTTTTTGATATATACTTGTCCAAGGGGAATAATTAAATTGAACAAGGGATTGTAGTTGAAGGATCGAGCTTTGATAAAGTAAATCATTGAGAGATTGGTTAGCACATCTTCAACGTAACCACTAAGGATGTAAAGAGTCACTGCCAATTTGGCTTCTATTGGAGTTCCTTGCTGGGTCTTGAACAACTTGACCATTATGTTGGTAGTCGTGGTCTGGTCCTTCTTCATCAATTCATCCCTTGTGTTTATCCTCTAATTTAAGGCGTTTAGCTAATTATATAGGAATTGTTCATAGGAACGAATATTGATTGAAGGTCAGATTATATAAGTCACCAGCGAAATCATCAAATCATTGCATACACAACAAAGACTCTGGCTAGCCACAATGTTCAACTTCACGGCCCATTGCAGTAGGGACATATAGTACTATTTTTACTACAAGAAAAATCACATTTAGTGGCAGTTCTTTTATTACTTGAAGGCCATTCAAATGCATATGCTACAAGAATAATGGTCTATGGAGGTGTTTAAAAATGATGTTGAGCTTCTCAAACCGTCAACGTACGTAGGTCTACATTAATGGTGTTTCTGTATTGTACAATACTTTCTTTTCATGGAGGCCTGAAGAAGTGGGCTTCAAGACCTTTGTCCGCAATTTTCCACACTGCCCCAGCAATTACTAGGAAACTGAGAGCCATGCCTAGAACCCCAAGTCCCCAGTTAATAATCCACATTGGGGTATATCGTTTAGGTTTCTTAATCATAATCCACATAAAACATGGGTAAGCTAGTGTGAGAGGTAATGCAATCCCACCAAGTAGACTTGCCAAGCTTGTCAAGACTGGGAGAGCAACGGCTATAAAGAAAACAAGACATCCAACACAGGCCCGGATCCCTCTGCGTACCGTCCTTGTACATGGTTTTTTCTTCAAACTCATGTATGCGAATTCGAAATTGTCGAAGACAGGCATAATATATATTTGGAAAGTGCAAAGGCAATTAATCACAACAAACACGCTTATCAATCCCACCACTGCCTTGGAAACGTTGTTTCCATGAAATTTGTACAAGGCATTCAGCATCCCATAGAGTGAAGGTATCTGGCATGGGAGAAACAATTACTTGTTAGTATGTATGATGATTTGAATGGCAAATGAAATACATAAGAAATTATAAGTTTCAAGTAATTACCAAGTTCCCATAAGCCCAGTAGCCTCCTATTGCAAGGGGATATAAGCACATTGCAACTAGAAGAGATGCAAATTTCACTGCTTTCCACATTGACACATAAGCTGGTTGTTCTAGAGTTGAAGGCATTGTACCCTATGTAGGCATTTACAAGAAAAATATATTTGAACAGAGAAAGAGAACAAACTGGTGAAATTTTACAGTTTTAAAAATAATGGCTTGATTGGCCGGTCACTACTATAGCAAATAACTTGGAGGGATGGATAACGCCTACCTGGATTTCAAGCACAAGATTGTGGCCTCTGAAAGCTAAAACAATGGAACCAAGACCATTGAAGATACTGAATGCCTTGGCAGTCTCAGACTTTTCTGTTTGCAGTGGCTTATGAGAACTATTGGCAACTATACCCTGAGAGACAGATACTATCCAGATCATCGTACAATAGGTGATGGCAGTGATGCCACCAATGAGAGAGACACGAGCAACTGAGTTCAAGTTGGGCTGTTGAGCAAGAATAATGGCACAAACAGTAAAGATCAAAAAGCACTCGATCGTCGTTAGGGGCTTCGAACCACAAACAATCCGAAAAAAATGCTTCATGGTTGCACCAGCAAAGGTTACTATTGCTACAGATGCCCCACTCGATAGATACATGGTTGGAAAGAGCACCATCCACTTTCCACGCTTTTCACCTGAGACAATAACCAAAATGCTTGTTTATATATTGACGTAATTAATCTTTTTCTTTGTTAGTCTAAACAAGCAAAACCACAACCATAGATGATGAGATGAGATACTTCCGAGAAGAACTTACCAAATGCTGCTTTGGCGAGACTGATGTATCGGCTGTAGCGTGTGCCGGTACCTGGTTCGTGGAGTTGGGTAAGCAACCATATTGTGTATAGTTGCCATGCAAATGCCAATGACAAACTTACAATTCCCCAAGCCCTGTAGCAACAATCACAACCAGAGCCAACCAAGGTTTGTCACAACCACATCTAGTGTTAGAATGGACACCAAGAATTCATGACAAAAACAAAAACATAATCCAAGAAAACACAGATTGAGTATGGTTCATAGAGTGGTGCCGGTGAAGAAAAACTTTCTCTATGTAGAAAGAAGATTGTGACGGTGATCTCTCTACCATTTGTCAAAATGAATGGTGTTACAAAAACTCACTTAAAACTATATGGTAAAAATCTCAAATCTCATAAAAACGTCATGAGAAAACATAAAGTATATATTTATAGAATTTAATTGGGGTATAGTGATCATTGATCATAGTATACCCCTTCAAAACTGAAAGCTTGGGCCGACAAGCTACTGCTTTCATCACATATCTCAGAAACCAGATCATAGTATAAGTTGCCTACAAAAATATGCTGGTGCTGGTCAATTTTCAGTGCAGAGTACAAGAATTCGGGTCAATCTAGTTTGGCTTGAATTAAAAAGACTTGATTTAACTTGTTTTATCAGTTATAAAACTTTTGACATATCATTGAAATATCCAACATCGATCTTCCCATGTTATGACAGAACAGAAAAATGAAATTAAGGGAAATACCAGCCAAGGGAGGTGAAAGCTAGGGGAAGGGCAAGGGCTTGAAACGCAATTGCAGAGTTGAGCAAATGGAAGACTAAGTAGAACGCATTGCCATTTCTGGACTCTGTAATGGGCAACCAATCTTCTGGATTAAGCTTCTCCTCCACTTGTTCTTTATTTTCTTCCACTACAATCTCCAGGTCCTGGAAGTCTTCTGTAATGGGAACAATTACTGAATGCCCCATCTGAGCATTATGAGTAAGGTAAGAGTTCTGGCTTGCTGATCTAGATTGAGCCCAGGATGAAAATAAATTTTCATAGGGAGAAACACGTATGGAAAGCTCAGACTTTGATCTTATTTCGTTTAAGACACGACTCACCTCCCCCATTTCCGTTTAACACTTACTCTCCCTGGAGCACAAGGAGCTAGGAGTGCGTAGTTGACATGTACAATATGGGTTGAGAATTTTGCGGAAACTGAGTAAGAATATATATTGAGGCAAGGGAGAGGCTGGGATTTGGCAGACCAAACTGCCAAACACACACTAATGATTGATCAAGGTTTGTCCCCATTGAAAATGCATTAAAGAAAGAAAGATGTCTTTTGCACTAATCTTCGTTTTAATTCACCACGTACAGATAAATATTTTGTAGAGAAAAGCCGGAAGAGAAAGAAATTGAGGATTGGGCCTAATTAAAAATGGAAAAATTTTAGGGCAACTCAAGATAATGGGCAAAAAGCACAGACATCTTAAAACTATGTCAAAAATTGGCAATGACCTCCCAAAATGTCTCTTATATTTGCACTATAGCAAACTTAATTTACAAAACCCGTTAATTCATGGTTAGAAATTTCATAATTCCTGTATTGCTCAAATATGACTTTACAATGTTGCCTCTAGTAATAAGGTTCCTACATTTTATCCTTTTTCTTCCTCCATGAATACCTTCTTCTTCTTTCGTTCGTCATTCTATGTTGTAAGATATAAAGTAATGCAACTAAGGGTGCGTCATTTCAATTAGCCAATTAACATTTCTAACAGAAAAGGGGCGACTGCCAAATTAACGTAGTGTTGGGGCTGTATATGTCTTTCGCTAATTATCTGAGGATATCCCTTAATTCTTTTTCTTTAAAAATATATTTTAGGAAATGAAAGTGGGGGATTCAAAGGAGGAAATCCAATGCATGTCTTGGTATTTGTTGTACAAAAACAAAATCTCAGAATTTTCATCCATTTTGTAATGGATGAGTGATATATGTTCATATGTCATATTAAAGGGCTAAGGTTAGATTTAGAAGATATAAATTTTTTTTCTTTTACTTTAATTAAATCTCAACCATTTGATATAACTCATAAACATATGTCACTCATTCCTAAGGATAAAATTCCAAGAATATTTGTATATTATTATTTAATTTATTATTAATAAGAAACCAATTTTTTTTCTTTCAAGAACTGAAATTTTATTTAAGGAAAAAGCATTTAGCAGGGACTTAGCATCTTGGAAGAAGTCCCTAGATGAAACAAAAGATGACTTAGCAATAAAATTTGGTGGATGGACCGAGACCCTATTTAAACTATGCTTATAACATACATAACCATGCAAGAAAACCACCTAAAGAGTTCTAACGCACAATAGTGGCATCATGATTCTATATGAAAAGGATGCAAATTGGCTCCAATAGTGGCATCAAGGGGTTTGTATGCTTTTCTTTTTTTTCTTTTTCTTTTTTCATTTTTGAAACGAACTAGTTCTTTGTCAAAGTTTTAAGTTACGGTTTTCATGAAAAAAAGATTTTTTTTCTTGGAAAAGCAGAGAAATATTGTCCTCTGTTGAGGCATTTTAACTTATTGACATGAAAACATAACCTTTTTTTATGAAATCCTAAAAACTCAAAGTTTCTCCCTTGTTTCATTCATTCATTTTTTTTTCAAGAAGGGTTTTTTCCAATGTAACCATATGATTTTTTAGTTTTTTATTTTTTTGGAAAACCATACATGATTTCAGCACCTAGAAACTTAAAATAAAAAAAAAAAAAAAAATAAAAAAAAATAAAAATAAAAGAAAAAGAAAGCTTTTTTCTTACCCAAAAAGAGGGAAATGGAACATAAACTTTATTGTACAACCCCCTATCATAGCATCTGATATATTCAAACAATCTTCAAATGGTTATTCTTTGAGCAAATTGCTTTAGCACCTGAAAAATAGAAAAATAGAGGCCTTTAAAATAATGATACCCACTTTATCTTTGAAAAGCTCACTGCTTTAATTTGTAACAATGGTTAGTGGTACAATTGTAAAGACCATTGCACCCTTATGTATAATGGGGTGAAATGACTTCATCTACCCTTTCTTGATCCATTAGACTTAGTCTCTATTTAACTCTTCACAATTTCCTTTCATTGGGGGGGGGGGGGGGGAGGGTCCATGTACCAATATTCACACAAAACAAAATGAATTTTTCTACCCATTATTTTCATCGTTAAAAATTTCTCCAGTCGGGGGCTCAAGTACTGATATTTCACACATGAAACGAAAGTCAAAGGGGAAGAGAATTGAGAGGCATTTCAAAAGATTTGGGAGAAGAGAGGGCAAGTGCTGATATTTGACACATAGAAAGAGGATGATAAGAATAATTTCAAAAAACTTTTAAAAAATTCAAAAAATTGGAGGAGGCCTAACGTGGCCCCATTAATACAAGAGATATCAATATATGATTTTGAGGGAAAAATGAAATAAAAACTGTTAGTCTGAATTGTTCTATTGAAAACATGCAATTTGTGAGAAAATCATTGAAAATCTGCGTCAATCAGAAATTTGGATGGATATTAATTACACACTACACCACATGATCGGAGGACATTGCTTTCCAAATTAATAGTTTGGGGGAAATTGGTTTTCAAAGTAGCAGTGTTTAGTTTGGATGGAAATGATCTCAATCAAGATTGGATTCCGTCAATTGCACATAATTAAATTCCTGGTTTATCAAACCTTGTTGTGCTTATCTCACCATGGGAGTTAAAATGCTTCTGAAATGGATAATGTTGGCAGATATCTTTACCATATTTATGAAATGTTTATTGTAAAGTAAGAAGAATGGGCCTAACATTCTGTTTTTTTGGGTATAAAAGTAGATGCTCAAGTATAACCATTATAGTTTTAGATTTCTGTCTCTATATATGATAATGATTTTCACAGGATCAACAAGCAAAAGGGTAACTTATCAGATTCAAATTTATTTCGATGAAGAAACTAATTCATTTATAACCTATTGACTTGAACTGCAATGGGACTTACTTTAATCCTTAAATATGAAATGTTCTGTATGATTGAATCTTATAACTTATAACAACTCTATGTATGGCAGTAGTGGCCAATTTTACAAGTGAGGAGCAGAATGTAATGCCATTTAAGAAACCACACATCATGGTATGATTAGTTTCCATTGGTATTAACTCATTTGATTATACTTTGCCAACTTTACGTTAAGTGTCAGGAAATAAAGAAATTGTTAATGCAATCTACCAAATCCAGCGATAATAGATTTAATACTAAAAAGACAAAGCAACAATTACTTCAGAATAGACCTGTAAATGGATAGCTGAAATCCGCCTCCGAATTCGTATTCGTTTATGGGAATCCGTATCCGGAATTTTTCTTACCCGAAAATATCCGTATCCGTTTGCTAAGCAACCGGATTCGGATTCGGATAATTGCTTATCGGATCGGATAATATCCTAATAAAAAATTATCCGGATAGAGTAAAGTATTTAACATTTTTTCTTTAAAAATGGACGATAATCAGATTCGAATAGCGATAATCGAATTCGGATAGCTGTATTCGGTAATCGGAAATTAGAAATTTATAATAAAAAATATAAAAAAGTGACAATTATCAATCAATAATCGGATAGTTTATCGGATCGGATTATTATCGGATATCCGATAAAGTTTCAGATTCGGATAGCGGATTTGCTAATCTGATTTGGATTCGGATACTGATGTATCCAAGCCAAATCTGATCTGTTTACAGGTCTACTTCAGAGATGCTGCTACATTATCAATTAAAAGAATTGGTAGAATTGGTTTGCCCATTCAAGGCTAACAAAGCATTCTTATAATTTGAGAAAATCACTAAATTATTGATTCCTAGACTAACGAACACGTGGACTGAATGCTTATAAGCCTCTAGGTCCTCTTGTGCTGCAGAAGTTGTACATGCTGTTGATTTTGCTGCCAAGAAATTCCACTTGTCTTGCTGTCAAAAGTCCATGTTCTTATTGAAAATCTACTCAGCCAATCATCTCAGCTACTCCACAGAATAGATCACTTGCATTTACCTTTAAACCAGAAGAGGAAAACGTTAATAACGAATATTCCATAAGAAATAAGCAGGACAAATAAAAGCAGCTTAGACATCGCATTAACATCAGAATCTAAGTGTGATGCCTGAAAATCATTACCGAACTGGGTCCATCCTCGGTTCAATCGTTGACTCCGGTCAAGAACGATCCGACCATGGTTGGGTTCGAACAAACCGGACTAATCATTAGCGCGATAAAGAAGGAACCTTGCAAGTCCACAAGGCAAGCACAATCCCATGAAATTTGGGATGGATAACCAATCAAGAAACGGTTGTTATCGCTTATGGGAGTTCGCGATCATGCAGGATATGGTAACTGCCATGCACTCAGAGCAAGGGATCGCGTGATTAAGGGAAGTGACCCACCACTCTGCAAAAGAAGTCTAACCGGTAAAGATCGACAATCACCAAGATAAGGCACGAACGAATCCAACTGTGAAATCCAGCCTTATCTTAACCCCGACCATGACTGGGAAACCCGATTGTTTGTAGGTCCGAAGACCCGAAGCAAAGGAAGAAGCCAACTATGGACCATCTCAGTAGAAGTCATGGTGTTTGACCAAGAACCTATGGAGATTGATGATGGAGTTCCATACTTGGAAGTCTGTGCAGATCTGGAAAGAAAGCTGCAGCTTGACAAAGGTGAGTCTAATTGATGGACTTGTAGTATAGTTAGACATGATTCGAAGGCATTTTTTTATACTAGATAAGTCATTTGTTGTGTTGGGAGAAGCCCATAATGTTTGGACTTGAGTTGGGCCTCCAATTCCCTGTTTGGGCCTTGCTGATCAGCTTGGTCGATTGATTGTCGACTGGGCCAATCAACCAACAGTCGACCAACAGGATGTTAATTCCGAGAAAATCCAATTTTAGGGTTTTTCACTTTCTATTTAAGTTAACTTTGTGTTTCTTAGTATCCTTTGCCTCCAAAACTCTCCAAAAATGTGGGAAGACTCTTTCAAAGCTCTCTTTGGTGATTTCGAAGGATCTTTGCGAGATCTGAAGCTTCTCATCTCTGATATGTCAATCCAAGGTTAGTGATCTTTCTGTGTTGTGAATTATCCTTCTACGGTCTTATTCTTAATTGAGATTGGGAGGAAGATGCTACATTTTTGCAACCATCCTTTCCATGATCTCATTCTATTCTTAAGGGTTTATGATCAACATCATAATCTTAACCCTAATCCTTGATAAACTCTCCTTTTGAAACCCTAATTTTACCCTTTCTAATCACTTTCTTAACATGATTGAACCCAATTCTCATGATGTACTTGTGTTTGATTTTGATTACCTTCTTCTAGAATTAGATATAATCTCCTTTAATCTTTTTCGTGATTTCATAGTATATTTTTTATCGAAATTCTAAGGTTTTCAGCCAATTGGGAAAACCATGATTTCAAATTAGAAGGTAGTTTTTTTAATCGTTATTAAGGCCTAATCTATACTCCTTTAGTGTTAGAATACTGTTCTAAAGGTTTCCTCAAAGTTTCGTGAAGTTTCGAATCTTGTAGATTGAGTTTCGGATCAAAATCCACTTGATTTTCTTCGTACTGACTCAGTTGGTTGACTGGGTCAGAGACCAACCAATCGACCAAGAAAGTCAATAGCTTTGTTTTTCGCTCAGTTTGATTCGTTTTCTCTCCAATCTTTTAGGCTTCTTTCCTAATGTTGTATCTATGATTGTCTAGGGTTTATTTGCTAGGTTTGGAACCTCTCTCTCTTTGATACTTGGATAATCATCAACGCTAATTAAGGTAAGGACAGTTATCTTCATAATGACAGATTGCGAGTATGTTTGTTTCTGATTTCGAAAACTCTTGGATTCGCTATTGATATTGTATTTTCTAATTATGATGTACTGCTGTAAGTACAATAGTACCTTTATTATGTTGTCTTTTCATTATTCAAGTATATATGTATGCTTACTCATGTATGTTGTTAATGAATGCTTTTACATATTCTTTTATGTGATGAGATGTCGGTTATGTATGATGTGACTGATCTGAGAATGTGTTTGAATAGGTATGATTTGGGATTGGGAAATGTCCTTTTGACATTTCTGTCCTTGGACATCAGTGGAAATAGTATGGGATGTTTCCAATGATGCCCCTTGACACTTTTCCTAATTATTGGTTGTCATACCTAGGGCTGTCTAGCAGTGTTTGGCTAGGATGTCCCCATTATATCAGATCCGATTCGGAAGGGTATTGAGACCGAACGACCCGTGGTAGCAATGGGGATTCATGGGCCCTCAAGACCGGTAACCAATCTGTGAGAGGACATGAATCACATGGATACCTGAAAGGGGCCATTTATTGGTAGGGTTGCACATAATATACTTGAGCTCATGGGCGCTCAAGACAGGTAACCAACCTGTGAGGGGACATGAGAGCTTCCCGTCTATTATATGTGGATGATCAATAGGGTTGATGAGTCCGTAGTCAGGGACTATGCTGACTCTAGTGTGAAGGATACCAGAAAGGATCGCCAGGGGCGATCAATGGACGTATCTGGAACTGAGTTGATATGACTGAGTAGATGACATGCATTGGGCTAGGCTTAACCTTGACATGTGCCAGTACTTAGACCAATGGTGATGTGAGAAAGTGGTGACCTAACCCCCAGCCATGGATTGTCTCGAGGGATGAAGGACCCACTACCTACCGGCGTTGTGAGATGAGACCTTCCTAAAGAAGTACGGTGCTCTGACTTAAAGCATGTCTGCTAATAGAGACCAGCATACATAGAGTTTAGATGCATACAAACATTGTCTGTTTCATATTGCATTGCATTTTGTTATGTTCTGCAGCATGTTATTTATGTTGTTATGATTTAACTTGCCTTACTGAGTTCATTCGAACTCACTCCTTTTTGTGCAACCTCTTGTGTTAGATTCCTTTACAGGTACTGATTACTATGAAGGGCAATATGAAGAAGCACTAGTTGAAGAAGCGTACTACACGCAAGGCGCTGGCTACAATGAAGATCACATTGATGATCTCACGTTTGGTCATGTTGAGTACTACGATTAGACCTAATGTGGAGTGGGAACGTCTTAGTTGGATTGATGAAGTCCACTATTTTGAAGACGTTATCTATAGAGTAGAAAACTCTTAGTTTAGTTTGAGTTCCATTCCTTTACTTTCTTTTGAGAACATTTGTATTCTTTTAGACTTATGTGCTACATTTCCGTTGTAATTGTGGAGTGAGATTCCGCCACACTCTACTCCTTTTTTATGTTTACATTTGGTATCATTTTTCCGCACTCTGATTATACTATTATTCATTTCCTTGTTTGGATCTTTTATTTATAATATTATACATTGATTATATCCGTTCATGATTATGTTGTTGTCTATGTGGGAGGATGATTCTCCTCGATACTTGATCTTCGGGGCTGTGGATCACACACTCGGGCATGCCAAATAGGGTACCGGCTGGGTGGATGTGACACCAACGATCGGAAATCCAAAGAAGAAACTATAAAATCAAGTACTTGTTGCTTGTGTCTAAAGATGCTACGCAAGTGCACGTGTCGCAATCAAGTAGTAAATAATAAGTAGAGTATCGATCCCACGGAGAATTTTATCTTTAACTTTCAATGTAAAAGTAAAACTAATTTAAACAAGATTAACAAGATTGATTTGTGATTGACGAACAAAATAACCAAATGAAAGGTAATTAAAATAAAGAACCGAAATGGAGAATAAGCAATAGAAGGAACTTTAATAAATGAAATGAGTGTTGGGAATCAATTTCCCTTCCCCTGAATTTATAATGCAAATACTACTATAGCAATACTACAGCCCAAAGTATATCAAGAACCTAGAATGAAATGGCATAATGGTATTTTCCAATACACATATGCATTAGCATCCTAATTCAAAATCTTCATATTCTTATGGAGAAATGAAATAATAATGCAACTTATACCCAATCCCAATCATGGCAATGTAAGGTAAATGAGTATTCCTACCCAACCTATTAATTAGCTAAATCTAAATAAATATTAACCTAACTCACACCATTCAGCAAGTATCTAGACTCAATTAACTTTCTAGTGAACTAAAATCACAGCATTCATTAATGAAAGATCAATCAATAAATGAAATTAATCAATAACTAACATGCTGAATTCATTGATAATAGATTGTATTGCAGTAAAACTAAAAAACACTTGATAACTACATCTATAAATTCACGTTCAGGTACTCTTATCATCCCAACACAGTAAGAACTTAGCCCATAGCAGAAATCAAAAGCACATAAATATATATAGTTATCAACATCATTCAGTTAGAGTATAAGAAGATAGAATTATAAAATTGAATAAAAACTAGGAGATGCAATGCTTCCACACGAACTCCAGCCTTCCTCTCCAGCAGCTCTCTTTCTCCAGCAGCTCTACTCTTTCCCCACGAGTTCAGCCTTTTTTTTTTCTTGGGTTCTCTTTCGATTTCCATTCTCTCCTCTTCTCTCCTGCAGCCTTTTCTCTCTTTCTTATATAAATGTCTTCAATCATTAGGGTAGAACCTGGCTGTAGGATTAGAACATCCCCCTTGAGATCCAGGGTTGAGAACATTCACGTGTTTACAAGAATAAAGTCCTCTTTAGTTAGCCCTTTTTAGTCATTTCCATGTGAATTTATTTTGGGAATATTCTGCTCCGTGATGGTGCAGCAATTGTTCAGGCAAAGTTAGAGAACCTGTTTTTCTTCTATTATGGGTCTTCATCTACATTACCAGGAGAAAGAGGGTTAATCAAATTCATCCATTAATCTGAAGAGAAATTCATGCAAGAGTGACAATAATGACCTTTACAAGATTCAAAATGTTAAGACTCACTAAAACAACGTCTAATGACTACTAACACTAAAACAAAGATAAAATACTCTAAAATCAAGCCATCTCAAGTATAAAATTACCAAACTTAACTCTATTTCATAGAGTTATCATACCCCCAAACTTAAGACATTGCTTGACCTGCGAGCAATAAAGAAAAATGAAAACACAAACTAACTACTAAGGAAAGCATTAAGAGAACAAAAGAAAAGAAAAGCAAATAACCTGGCTTAATCATGCAATAGGATGGGTGTTAGACTGAAGTTGCCTCTCAATCTTTTTTCTAATTTTTCAGATCTAACACTTCTTGCCAATAACACTTAGATGTCATACTTTACTTATACAGATGCCTTCAAGTGTGTGTGTGAAAGTTAAGAATTTTGCCCCAGTTACCCTAGTCCCAGCTGAATCATGGTCACCAAGTTTAGTTCATTGATCTCATATGTTGACCAAATGATTACCTCTCCATTAATTAGGGATCCATATCCTTTTACACCCCAAAAACTTGTTTCACAATATTTTGAGCAATTGACCCCAAACTTATTCTTTATGAACCATCTTTTTTATTTTATTTTATTTAATATATGCTGCTGTTGTCATCCTGCCTTTTTACGCAAATATCACTCATTTGTGATGAAGATACCCGGTTACTCAACAAGATCACAAACAAAAGTGCGCATGCTCATATTCTGGGCCAGTGTTAATGTCAAAAATACACATGGGTTACATGCATATTCCCGGTTACTAGGCTGCCCAAAACAGCGGAACATTATTCTTTTTATTATTATTATTATAACTCTTATCATGCTCATATTCCAGGCCACTGTTGACGTAAAAAATACACATGGGTTACATGCATATTCCCGGTTACTAGGTGGCCCAAAACAGTGGAGCATTATTCTTGTGGGGGGAAAGGAGAGGGTCAAACCTCAGCCAACTTACAATGCACAGAATTCTTGGAAACACCCTAATGGGGACTCCTAATGTGTAAGTCTCAAGGCTCTCATTCAACCAATTCTAAAATCCTAAACTTTCACATTGGTCCAACTTTTTCCAGGTTCTCTAGAGCTTGAAACATCACTTGGTTAGAGCTTGAAACATCACTTGGTGCTCAATGATATGACACCACAGAAGAGTAAATGCAGACATCAGATCATTATAGCAGACTTGTGCTAAGATCTCCCAATAAAATCAGATTAAAAGGCACTGACATTCTTATTAACTACTATCATCCAAATCATATAATAGCACAAATTGACTACACAAAACATTTGCAAAACAAATATCTACAGACATTGCTTCAGCCTCAAACAGCAAAACAAACACAAAATAAAATGACTCAACAATAAACAAGCTAACAAAACCCTGACTCTAGAATGCTGGACAACAACTCAAAAATTAGCAACTAGAACAAAATATTCAGCATTTAAAAACAATTAAGAAACTAAGAACATCTATAAAATAAAGATGACAAGATGACACATGCAATGATTGGAGGAATAGGGCAAAGCATACCCCCAAACTTAAAATGAGCAATGTCCTCACAGCAAAAGAAAGAAAAATAAAATAATGGAAAAACAGAGAAAAAGAAGGAGAACATGACTTCCTTGAACCAGCTATGGATCTGCTGCATCATCATGAATGTGAACACTTAGCTGATGCAAAGAGGGAGTGTCGTGGTGTGTTGTAGCGAGGCGGGAGTGCAACTGGCGCAGCCCTAAGCATACACGGTAGCAAAGGAGGTGGCAGCAGTGTGAGACAGCAAGGGTAGACCACGGAGAGGTGAATCAACAATGGAATTTAGGGTTTTGGTGGGGTATGCACTATATGTGAAGAAGGCAGCACAAGGGTGGGCAGAGGTAGGTAACGGTGCAAATGGAGGTAGAAATGTGGTTGAGAGCAGAGGATGGAGGAAGAAATGCAGAGGATTCGCAGGTGAGAAGACGAAGGTGCGTAGGTTTTGTGATGGACTTTGGTGGGTTTTGGGTTTTAAAAGAATTGGTTCAATGGTTGGGTGGTTTAAAATAGGTTTGGATCAGTATGGGTCAACAGTGGTTTGAGATGGTTTAGAGGTATAGGAATTATGGGTTGGTTAGGTTTGAGGTCAAATCGGGTCGGGTTAGTGGTTTTATCCTTGCTGTGGAGTTGCTACAGCATTGCTATGGCATCGATCACATAATACATTGTTTATCAGAGAATGCAATTCCCGTAGCTGGTTAATAAAACTTTGTTGTGGCGTTGCTGCAGCATTGCTATGGCATCGGTTATAGAATACATTGTTTACCAGAGAATGCAATTCCCGTAGCTGTGGAACAAACTTTGCTGCAGTAAATCTGCGACAAAGATAGTAAATTCTCCTGGATAGCTGACACATGCTCTGATAGTTGACTTGACTGTCCAAGGTTGCAAAATACCTACTCATTCTTTTTGTGTTTCCCACGCTCCCTGTAGAGAAAAAATACATGTCATCTAGTCATCTTCTAGATTTACTATCAAGTGAAGAGTAAGATAAAATTGTAAACTACCCACAAACTTTATTAAACACCTACTTAACTAATAACCAACAACATTAATAAAAACAATGAGATTGGGTTGCGTCCCTTTTTAAGCATCTTAAAGGATGATTGAAGATTTGTCACGCTCCAATGGTGCACCCCAATAATGCTTAATCCACTGCATGCTCTAGCTCCCAAGGCCATTTAATGATTTCTTCTTGTGCACCTTCCATAATTAGACTCAAACTCCTTTGCTGCTTCACGTACCTGTTGTAACATTCCTCCAACCAAATTTTAAGCTCGTACATTGAAGGATTGATCCCTTTGATCTCAACTATACTCCATCCTAATCTCTTCTATACTTCTTCAGCATTTCAAGTAGCATATCTTCCTGCTCCTCTGTTAGCACTGCTAAAACAATAACAGGGAGTGTCTTGGCTTCAACCAAATATGCATACTGAAGGTGTTCTGAAAGAGGTGTGAACTCTAACACATGTGGCTCTTCAATTGATGGTTTAGGGGGTTTAGTTTCACATTTAGCTAACCCAAGAGGCTCGAATGCACTCTCTTTAAATGCCTTAGTTGGTCTTGCTTCTAACCAAGCCATATATCTACTTGTTTTATCATTCACTTGTTCAATTTCTATTGCCAATGAAAGCTCTAGTGGGTTTTTAATACACTCTTTCTCCAACTCTTCTGAAACCAGCTCTTCAATGATATCCACAACATAGCACTCTTCTATTGCATCTGGAGATCTCATTGCCTTCAAAACATTGAGTGTGACTTGTTCTTCATTAACCCTCATTGTCAATTCTCCTCTCTCTACATCCATTAACGTTCTCCCAATTGCTGAGAATGGCCTTCCTAGAATTATGGGCACATCTCTACCCGCTTCAAAGTCCCAAACAATGAAATCAGCAGGAAAGATAAATTTATCTACTTTTACGAAAATATTTCAATTTTTCCTTATGGGTAAGCAAGAGATCTATTAGCTCATTGTAAGGTCACTGTTGTTGGCCATGCTTCTCCAACTCCAAGCTTCTTGAAAATTGACATTGGCATAAGGTTGATACTTGTTCTAAGATCACAAAGGGCTCTTCCAATATAATTATCTCCAATAGCACAAGGAATGGTGAAACTTCCAGGATCTTTTAATTTTGGAGGGAGCTTGTTTAGCAAGAAGGCACTACTCTCTTGTGTCTTGGCCATTGTCTCAAACTCTCCAAATCTCTTTTTCTTTGAAAAGATGTCTTTCATGAATTTCACATAATTTGGCATTTGTTCAAGTGCTTCTACCAATAGTGTATTATTGTGGATCTGCTTTAGATATCCTAGAATTTCTTGAATTGATGGTCTTGCTGCTGCTTATGAAATCTTTGAGGAAAAAGGGATGGTTTATAACTCAGTTTTTTTGAAGAATTCTATTGCAATGGTGCTGTAGCCGTGGGTTCAACACTCTATTTTGGAGAATTAGATTGTTCCTTTTGAACAGCAACTGGATCTTCCTTCTCCCTTTCTTATTGGATAGAAATAGGTTCCTTCTGTTGGCTAGACTTTGAATGATGTGGCTCTAGAGGTTTTCCACTCCTTAATGAAATAACTTTGCAATGCTCTTTGCCTTCACGCCTAGGATTTTATGTATCACTTGGCAATGATCCTTGAGGTCGATTACTTAAAGCACTGGCTAGCTGTCTTACTTGGTTCTCCAGATTCCTCAATGAAGATGCCTGACTCTGAATAATTGCATCATTCTTTGCCATATACTCCTTCAATAGAAGCTCTAATGATGAAGAATGTTCCATAGGCTGAGTCTTCACTTGCTGTTGAGCACTTGGAAGCTAATGAGGTCTAGTTAGGATAGAAGATGGTCTTACATTATGTCCTTGAGCATTCCAAGAGAAGTTAGGGTGCTGCCTCCAACCAGGATTATAGGTGTTGGAATATTGGTTATTGGCTTTGTTGAAATTACCAACATAGTAGGTTGATTCTGGGTTAGATGGACAGCTATCAAAGAAATGTTCCCCACCACAATATGTACACAAGACTGCTGTATTTTGTTGAGTTTGTACAACTGCAGCTAGGTTTAATGATTTTAACACACTAGATAGGGATGACACTTGTGCAGTTAAAGCTCTCACTGCATCCAACTCATAAATCCTTGCCACTCTCTTATTTGCAGCACCTCTCTCAGCTGTCCATTGGTAGTTGTTGTTGGTCATTCTCTCCAAAATCTCATAAGCTTCATTGTAACACTTTGCCAATATAGCCCCATTTGCTGATGCATCCACTATGGACCAAGTTTGTCCATTTAAACCATTGTAAAAAATCTCCATTTGAATCCAATGAGGAATTCCATGGTGAGGACATTTATGCAAGAGCTCCTTAAATCTTTTCCATGCCTCATGTAAAGATTCACCATCCAATTGTTGAAAACCAATGATATCATTTCTGAGCTTGGCATTCTTTGTTGGAGGGAAGTACTTCAAGAACTTCTCCACTAAATCATTCCATGTGGCTACAGACTGTGGAGGTAAAGAGTTCAACCATGCTCTTGCCCTATCCCGCAACGAGTAAGGGAATAGTTTCAGTCTTAAGGCTTCTTCAATTGCTCCAGGTATCTTGAAAGAATCACTTACTTCCATGAAGAGTCTAAGATGGAGATGAGGATCTTCTGTTGGCATCCCACTAAACTGTCATATAGTTAGAAGCATTTGGAACATCACAGGCTTAAGTTCAAAATGTAATACTTGGATTTCTGGCCTTACCATACTTGGATTCAACTCATGCAACATTGGGACAACATATGCTCTAATAGTCCTATCTCTATCATCACCCTCAACTGCCATATTATTCTCATTATTATTCACCCCATTTCTCACTTGCTTCACCATTGTTTGAACTGTTGTTAAACCTCGCTGCTCCTTTATTCTAGCTCGAAATGTCATTTAGATTTCAAAGTCAACGGGTATCAACTCTTGATTAGGCAGCGGATTCATACAAGGGTAAAAGTACATGGGTAAAAGCAACGGATTTCATAGAAGGGGGAAAAAAATCAACATTCTCACAAAACAAGAACCCAATTTCAAGACAATCAATTATAACACAAGTTGGAATTTAAAAAGGTTTTTAGTTTAAAGATTTGTTTTAGGACTATCTAGTAGAACCTGAGGAATGAACCTGTAGTTTCTATATTACTACTTACTATTTGAGTTCTTCATTTCTATAAAGTGGGTGTAATTTTTACAATGTAGAATGACTTTTCATTATTGAATGGGAATTGATTAATAACAATTTTACTTTCCATAGAATTTTGACTCTTGTTGTAGGATATTCAACTATTTCTTTTTCTTGCATACAATAAATTGTTAGTCTAAATCGTTAATCAATCTGAGTATAGACAGTTAGCTCAAACCGTTAGTTAGCCTAAACTCAAACCGCACTGGCCCGAAATCGGCTCGAAACCATTATTTTTTTAACGGGCTGAATATATTTGAGCCTAAAACTATTCCAAATCGTACCATTAACATCCCTAGCTGTCAATAAAAAAGAGCATCAGCCAGCTATCGGGTATTAGGAGAGACACGTTTTTCAAAAATAAAAAAAGAGACGGCGTGGTCAAAGTCAATCTTTTCGTCCTCTACCTCCGCCACAGCTAGCTGTCGCCTGTCAGTTGAGTTCCTGGACGTAATCTTTTCTTTGCTTTACTTTTTTTCAGTAAAGCTGGCAGCTGAGCATGCAGTTGCCATCGTTGACGTTATCTTCTCCGAAGCGCCGCCTCTCCAATGCAGAGAACCATAAAACTATAAATGGCAGCAGCTGTGGCACAACTTCCTCAAACCACAAACCATTTACTTCGACTCTGTAAGTGGTCACCAGTAAACCAATCATGTCTTTCTCTCTTCGATTCCCGCTCTTATCTACTCTGCTGCTGCTCTTGGCTTCTCTCTCCCACGCAGAACAGAGCTTCCGCCCCAAGGCACTGGTGCTTCCGATCTCCAAAGATGCTTCTACACTTCAGTACGTTACCACCATCAAGCAGAGAACTCCACTGGTGTCCGTCAATGTGGTCCTTGATCTGGGAGGTCAGTCACTGTGGGTTGATTGCGAACAAGGCTACACCTCATCCACCTACCGCCCTGCCCGTTGCCGCTCTGCCCAGTGCTCCCTCGCTAAATCCACCGCTTGCAGCGAATGCTACTCCACTCCTAAGCCCGGCTGCAACAACAACACATGCGGTGTCATCGTAGACAACACCGTTACTCACACCGCCACCACCGGAGACCTCGGTGCTGACGTGGTATCGGTCCAATCCACCGATGGATCTAACCCTGGTCGAACCGTCACCGTGTCTCACTTCCTCTTTGCCTGCGCTCCTACCTTCATTCTTGAAGGTCTCGCTGGTGGCACCAAGGGAATGGCCGGACTGGGTCGCACCCGAATCTCATTGCCCTCTCAGTTCTCCTCTGCTTTTAGCTTCCACAAGAAATTCGCAATCTGTCTCTCGACTTCTACTTCTCCCTCATATAATGGTGTCTTGTTCTTCGGTGATGGGCCTTACAAATTCCTACCAGGCATCGATGTCTCCACCAATCTTGTCTACACGAAGCTATTCATCAACCCCGTCAGCACTGCAGCGGCTTACACATCAGGTGAGGCTTCAGCTGAGTATTTCATTGGAGTCAAGTCCATCAAAGTCGACGACAAAGCAGTGTCGTTGAATACATCCTTGCTGTCCATCCACAGCAGCACCGGCTACGGTGGCACCAAGATCAGTACCGTCAACCCCTACACCGTGATGGAGTCATCCATATACAAGGCCGTAACCAAAGCATTCATCAAGGCAGCCGCGTCTAGGAACATTACCAGGGTAGGGGCTGTGTCACCTTTTGGTGTGTGCTTCAGCACCAAGAACGTCTATGGTACCCGACTAGGAGCTTCGGTGCCAACGATCGAGCTGGTGATGGAGAGCGAGAGCCTTTCATGGAGCATTTATGGGGCTAACTCCATGGTTCAGGTGAGTAACGATGTGATTTGTCTTGGGTTCCTTGACGGAGGCTCCAATCCAAGGACATCTATAGTGATAGGAGGACATCAACTTGAGGATAAACTGTTACAGTTCGATCTCGCAACCTCCAAGCTTGGGTTCAGTGGTTCTCTACTTGGCTATCGAACCACTTGCTCCAACTTCAACTTCACTTCCACTGCTTAACCTGCTACTAATTTGTTCAACCCAATAAAATGTTGTTTACGTTGAGAAAATGGATTAAATATCCATCCATGGTTAATTTTAAACAAAAATGAATAAACGGTCGTGATCACCTATGGGCTTTTCTTATATATATGTAATCAATTTGATATAGTGCTGTGATTTTGCCAATAAAATTCTGTCATTCAAAAATGTTATCATGAGCATTTTCTTATCCTATGTTTAGAATGCATCCATTATAGACCTGAAATTTATATATTGATTCCGAATATTGAATACCAAAAGCAAAACTCTAATAATCATTTTATTTGATAGATGCCAAGGGCTTTCGTTCCAGTGGCTTCAATGTGTTTTTAAAGCCCAAAACACATGTTTTTTTTCTTCAAAGCATTCATAATATCTTAATACTTTATCCATGCAAAACCAAGTCCAGTGAAACATTCACGTAATTGGATGCAAAGTATTTGTCAAGGATTATTCAAATTCTTGTACCTAACTTTGAAGATGGATCTGTGTTGACATATTTTGGTGGTGGAGTAATCTGAATGACCAATTTAGTGAGATAAGTGATGGAAACAGAGGGTCTAGGTTGACCCTTTTACATGATTGAAACTCTATACATCTGTAACTTATGTTATCTTATGGAGCATTATGAGATTTGAGGGTTCTTGCATTGGGTTTTTGGGTGGGAGTTTTGTAATGTCGTTATCACAATTGATTGAGATACTTCCCCCATAATCTTCTTCTTATAGAGTTGAAGTTTTTCGTCTCCTACAAACATAACACATTACGTTTACGGGTGAACCACATTCAACTTCGGTGTTGCTTTGTTTCGTTTACATTTTTGTTCATGGTCCATTTCTTGGCTTTCGTTTTAACAGTATTCTACCTAATTAGTCAAACTATGCTTCAACGAAAATGGCTCAAATGCATTCACATGAAGTACCCTACTTTATGCAAAACCTTAGATAGACAATGCATAATAGAGATTAAAATATGAGCAAATTTTTATCACTCTCCTATGCTTAGACTCTATTATTAAAATTAACCTCTTCAAACTTTTACATGTAATTCTGCCAAAAAAACCAAACTCTCACTTCTCCTTCTCCCTTGATTTTTTTAAATACTCAAGTTACCCCTCTATTTTTCTAACCCAGCTGGTTCCTCTCTTTTAAATTGAGTCAGTTCACATTATTTGGTTCAAACTTATTACTTGAACCACCAAACTAGGGTGTATTCCATCAACCACTGAAACCAATATTTTAATTAAAAAAATAAAATCAAAAGTAATTTGTAACAACCGTGTAAAATTGTTGGACTGAATATGTTAAGTTGTTGGACGCAGAGTTGTTCTAGTAGTTGAAACCAACACCTCTTAGTGAAGAGGTCGTGGGTTCGACTCTCGCTGAGGCATATTAGTATCCCCATCCCCCGGCCCTTTGTACCAAAAAAAAAATTGACCTTCCCTTCGATTACCCAGAAAAACAGAAAGAAGAAAATGATTATGAAGCCAACTAAAGAACAAGCCTTTGTGCGGAAGAAGCTATGTTGATAGGTCATTTAATTGCATTAATATTATATCAAATCTTTTATATTTTAATGAGACTAATTGGTTGTTTTATTTGGATATGGACAGATTATAGCATTCGGATATCAAATCTATAAAAAGAATGGTTAGAACCATATTGGCACATTTTTAAATCAAATCAAAGAATCACACCCAAATTAAGATGGAAGATTTGATTATGTCAAAAGCTAGAGGTTTGATCTTGCCCAAATCAGAAGGATTTTCGTAAAAAGTCTTAATTCAGCAAGCAGATATTTCGTTCTCTCTTGCGATCAGGCATCTAAGGAAGAAGCTGAATTGGAAAGTGACTAAATTGGAAACCATTGCATTGGCAAAGATGAAGAAAGGAAACAACTGAATTGGGAAGAATTGCATTGCCAAAGCGAACGATGGAAATAACAGATTTGGAAAGAATGCAGAATTGGCAGGAATCCTCTATAAGAAGGAACGCATTTTCAGAGATTGAAGAACACACACAAGTTACAACAAGAGGAAGCCACAGTTCTGAGGAAGAACGGCATAATGTTTTCTATTTTCATTTCTTTGTTTTTCTTTTCCATGTCTAGCTAATTCTAACTTTCGATCAAGATTAATGGAAGTCTGATTTTCACCAATTGTGAGACTTTGGATTATCAGTTTTCTTTAATTCTCAGGTATTTATGCATTTTCTATATTTATTATGTTATTGTATTAATCCTTAGACAAGAGGCCTGTTGTTTTATGATTAATACAATACTCAGTCAATTCTTATATAAGTGACAAATAGCATGCTCGAATGGGTAATCAATGTCCTGGAGAGTTTGTTATGAGAATGTATATCCTAGTTTAAATAAACAAGGCTTTTTCGGGTTTATTGACTAGGGATTGGGTCTTTCAATTTTTAATGCGATTAATAGACATAACTCAAAGGACAGATCCGAAGATTATGTTTATTAATTAGGGAATAACTCAAAGGACAGATCCGAAGGTTATCAATAAAGTAGGGAAAGATTGGTTGTTAGAGGACTAATCCTCAATGACCATAACCAATCTACCCGAAATTAAAGTTTTTATTTTTTAAGTCAATGATCAATTGAGAGACTTAATTCTGAAGTTGAATCTTGATCGAAAGTTTTTATTATTTTTCTTGTTAACTACTGCATTCATTTATTTTTATTTAATTTGTTGATTCAAAACTCCCCAATTTTTATCAAAGAATAAATCTTCACCAATCTTTGTGGATTTGACCCTACTCACTACTAATACAAATTCAGTTGAGATAAGGATTATCTTTGGTGGATTCGACACCCATCATATGTCTGTTGCTTCTTGCAACGAAAATGCTAATGCGTCTTTCTTCTCTGTCATCGCTATGATGATCTTGTGTATATTTCCCCCCAAAAAAATACTTTATGATCTTGCTTCTCAAGCACCTTTTTCGCTAGACTCCAATGAAATGCTGTTATTTTTCTTTATTTTCGATCGATGGGTTCTAAGATGTCCTTTGATGTTGAAGAAACAACATATTGGAGCATGTCTGAGAGAAAAATAAAAAAGAGTAGTAAAATGATTGAGAAAGAAGTCATACTTTTAATTGAACAGTAAAATTTCTAGCCATCTTTGAGGAGATTGGAAAAGAAATTAGCCGAAAAGGTTGATTTCATGTTTTAGAAGATACTTGATAGTTTGGTGATTAAAGGAATAAGTTTAAATCAAGTAATGTGAATTAACTCAATTCAAAAGAGAAAAACCAACTGGGTTAAAAAAAAATAGAAGAGTAGCTTGAGTATTTAAAAGCATCAGGAATGAAAGAGAGGTAAGAGTTTGATTTTTGAGAAAATAGATGTGAGAGTTTGAGTTAGAAGTAAATGCAATCAAAATATAAAGGAGTGATAGAAATTTGCTCCTACAACAGGTCTCATAGCTGATAAGTGATCGTGAGGTTGACAGCTTGAGCCTCTCTCTCCCCATTATCTTTTTTAGCGCTGATCATTATGACTTGGAACAGTCACTTGTAGAAAGAATTTTACAAGGTTGAGTAATAACCCCTTCACTCTTGATTCTAAGAAGTTCGAGCTAACTAGATGAGGATCAGAATGGCATAAGGGATGATTCAAATACTTGTAAAGATTGTTAGCCAAGAAAAGAATTCTTTTAGTATTGAGGTTGTGGTGGATCTGGAATCAACAACCTCCATGACTTCTTTAACACTCCCCAGGCCCCAACAAAAAAAACAAAGGTTTACAGAGCGAGAGCTTATCATGGACGACAACATTGGCCTAATTCTACAGTTATAGAGCAAGACGGCATTTCATGCAAAAACAAGTCCAGCGGAAAAAAAAAAAGCATTCGTACCAAAAGAGAAGTTACAGGATATAAAAGAGAAGATCCATACTTCTCAGTGGAGGAGATAAAAGAGAAGTTACAGGATAAAAGAGAAGATCCATACTTCTCTCTGGAAATAAAACAGAAGTTTCACGATATAAAATAGCGAGAAGGTGATGATCTAGGTGATATCCTATACAATGGCTAGCATGGTGGGTTCATAACCCACTATTTTTCTGTTTTCTGAACCGGTATTCTCTTAACAGTTTTTAGCAAGCACTAACCATTAGAATAATGGAGTTCCCAGTCCCACAACTTTTATACTCTGCTGCCATCTTTTCACTTTTACTTTTTTTTACTTCTTTGGTTTCAAGGTTTAGATTTGTTGAAAACTTTAATCCCACGCCGAGGAAAACAATGGGAAGAAGACCATTTTTAAATGCACATCTGAGAAGAATGGATACCACCGTACTTGAAAAGGATCTGTGATTAACAGTTTTAACGGGTTCTGCTCGGAATCCCATCAGGCCGTTGAGGATCATTCCCATCGGTTAACTTCCAACCCTGGGGGTGGTGGCACGGCTGTCTGACAGACTCCAATCACTTTCTCCATGCCTCGGCGGCGGCTAAGAGTAATCCTTCACAAATACTTAAACCCTCACCTTTGTCCCGCGAAGTAGCACAGGTCCCCTTTATTGTCTCGCGCGTATCCGAATTCGAAACGTCCGGTTAATATGATATAGCCAATCAATGACGGAGATGAAAATATTTGGGTCGAGAAGGAATCTCTGCTTGGTAGATAACGTTGGTTGAGAAAACCAACCTCAACGTGGGGTGGTGGCGCAGTTGGCTAGCGCGTAGGTCTCATAGCTTGAAGAGTAATCCTGAGGTCGAGAGTTCGAGCCTCTCTCACCCCAATATCCATTTTGACTGTGCACTGTTGAAAGAGTATTCCAGGTTTGACTTGTTTTTTTGTTTTGGTAGAAACGTTTGACTTGTTTTAACTCCTACACTCTTGGTTCGAATCAGAACTCCTTAAGATTTAAACTTTTTTAAAGATTGTTAGCCAAAAAGAGTTTTTTTAATATTGAGGCATGTTGTGTAGATCTGGAACTTACTAACTTCATGGCTTCTTTACCCCAAGAGCAAAAAAATAATAAAAAAAAGGTTTTGGAGCAAGAGCGTTTCATGGAAGATATATGGGGCAAAATCTATGGTTCAGGTAACAAGGTCTGTCTTGGTTCTTGGACCAAGGCTCCAATCCATGTATATCTATACTGATAGGTGGACATCAGTTTGAGGATAATCTACTACAGTTCGATCTCGCCACCTCAAAGTTTGGCTTCTGTTAAGGGAAATTCCTAAGGCTCTCTCGTAAGCCATGTGGCGCTCTTTTATTGGTTGTATTTATAATCTATGATGTCTATAAATAATAAGATATAACCTTCGGATGTATTAGTCTAAAAATTCCTTACATGATATCATCGAGCCCGTTCGGTCCATTAATTTGGGGCTTTTTCTTCATTTTGGCTTTCTTTCCCTAATTTCTTTGGAGATTTTCCTTTTCTTTCTCTGCGAGAGTTTTTCTTGTCTCTAAAAGAGGGTTCTTTTGACGATTTTCTTGAAGCTTCTTTGCTAATGGCGTCTGATTCTCCTCACACATTCAAAAAGAAAGAATTCACAAACCTGAAAACATCCTCACATATTAAGTTACAGAAATTCTGATAAAAGAAGGTGTTGTGTCTAGAACTTCTTCAAGAGCCGGATACTGAGATGACCGCCTTAAGAGCTCTTCAGCTAAGTTGGAATAACTGGGATGCCTACACTCACAAAGAACACAAGAATGGTCCGGCCAAGTTTTGGCCGGGGAACCGCCTCCGACGCCCAAGTCAGCCTAGGCAACAATAAGAGTTCTTAAGAGAGTTCTCAAGAACGTAATGAATAAGTACTCAGATGAAATTCTTGTACCTTTCTCCATGTAGGAGGTGGGTTTATATAGAGGTTACCTGGTGTTGCTGCACAATCCTGTTCGTCCCTTCAGCCGGTTGAACCTGCAAGGATGAGCTCGACCGTGGAGGTCAAGTTTTCACCTCCGACGATCTAGTTAGGAATCCGACTAAGGAAGACAAGAAAGTAATGAACAATAATAATACGAATAGTGATAGTTCTATTCAGCCTACCTTTCTCCTGTGCTCCCTTACCTTTTTATAGATTTTCTATGTATGAGTTTGAGTGGGACTCAAACCTTAGCTAGGTTGTGATCTGACTCTTAGTCATTGAGTCCTACTCAAACATGAGTAGTTGAGTCGTGACTAAATACTGTTTCTTTGGCTAGAATCTTATTCATATTTACCTTGTTATTCAACCTTTGTACTTATTCGACCGACCTTGACTTGGTCAGTCTAACGTGATCTAAGCTGGTCGGACTAGGCTCAAACCGAATTGGTTTGATTCCGATCTGGTCGGACTGGGCTTAAACTGGACTGGTTTAAGTTTATTTATTCTTTCCTTATCATAAGCCCCCAGTCTCTTGAAGTTCGAGCTTTGTTTTTGTTCGGGCTTTAGAGATTTGGTGACCGAACATGTTAACATTTCCGACCAGTGTTACTTGGGTACACTCACAACCTGGTTTTGGAAGTTTTATTGCTGACGTCATCTGGCAGGATATTTGTGCCGTAAAAACTGGGAACTATGGAGCACGTTTTCTGAGGAGGTAACTTTATTGGCACGTGGTCAGGTATTTATGACCCCTGATGATGACATTTAACTTTTGAAAAATGCTGGAAATTCAACCGTTTTTTCTCTCTTAATCCCAACCTTCAGATTGGGATCTTATAGAAGTCGTACGGTTTCCATCTCTGTGACTCATTAGATGGATGAGCTTGTTTAGAGCCGTTAGATTAGGACAAGTTACTTCACTTCTGCAGTCCTCCTTTCTAATTCCTTAGATTAGAATATTTGGAGGGGGGGGGGTATATAAACCCTCCTTCTTCCTCTTTCTTTCATTTATGCTTCTGCTTCTCTGTTTTTTCCTCTGTGAAGACGAAAAGGGTTGCAGAGCTTCCAAGGTTCATTTCAGACCATTTTCTGGTGCTTGTTCAGCTATTCCTTTCACGAGTAAGTTCCTCTGTCTCTTCTAAATTCGTTGATGTCTTCTATTGTTGTGTTTGTACGGTGTTCTGAATTCTTTTTGCATTTTTTCTTTTTTCTGTTCTGGCTTGTTTCACTTCGTTTAGTAATGGGTGTGAAGAGGAAAGCCTCTAAGCCTTCTAGGGCCTCTTCTAGTCAACCTTCTTCTGGAAGCTCTACTGCTCGCTCTGGGGACAGTGGGGCTTCCTCTTTTGGATACAGTGACACTGAAAGTGATACTGTTGTTAATCTGTCCTTGTCTCCTGGTACTTGTCCAAACCTACTTAGTGATGCTGAATTAATTTCGCTAAGTATTCGTAGTCGGTTTAGTACGAATAGGATACGTTGGCTGCAAAAACTTTCTCCTTCAGCTTTAGACCTTGAGAGAAGTCGTACTAGGACTTCTGAGCACATAGATTTCGACCCTAGTACTTCGGGTCCCAGTTTTTATCCATCCGAGCTAACAGAAGATGATTTGAAGGAAATCCGAGCTCGGTACAGCATTCCTGATAGCTTTGTAATGAGGGTTCCATCTTCCATGATCGGGCTCACCGATCTTCTCCTGGTGAGTTCGTTGTGTACGAAGATGCCTTCGTCAGTGGCTTTAGACTTCCCGTACACCCTATCTTTGTTAATTTTCTTAATCGTTTTGGGATGTGTCCGGGGATGCTAGCACCCAATAGCTGGCGTAATATCATCTGTTTTTGGGGATTCTGTAAACAAGATGAGGTCGGTGTGATGCCGACCTTGGATATGTTTCTTCAGTTTTTCTTATATAAAAAACAAGAACAAAGTCGTTGGTTTTAACTTTCCAAGCGTACTGCCTTTCAGTCCGGTTGGGAGGGGAGTTTTGTGGGGAAGGGTACTCTCCCTACCAACACTAAGGGTTGGAGGTCTAGATATTTCTTTGTTCGTCCTTCCTCTCCTCCTAGTTTTTCCGATCTTGTGGCTGAAGACACCTAGGGAGGACTCAAATTGTAATGCCTCGCATCTTTTTCTATTATTATTTTATTATTGTGGGTGAATGTGTCATTTTCGGTCAAGTTCAGAAATTGCTTGTGGGTCCCACAACAGTAGAATTAGACTGAACTGAAAATGAAGAAATGATCAGCATGATTTTTTGGAACCCGAAGTACTAATATTAGCACCTCAAAGTGAGCACTGCATAAGATATTACAGCGGGCCCACAAGCCCATAATAAAACCCATTACTCATTTAATCATATATATACTATATGTACAATATATACATATATATTATATATATTATATAATTAACCGACTCAAGAGGACCGACTTAAGAGGACCGACTTGAGAGAGTTAAATGGGGAATGCGTAGTGGAGAAGCAAGAGAAGAAGAGTAGAAGAAACGAGAGACGAGTGGGGGAGAAGTGAAGAGGAGAGAGAGAAAGAGTGGAGAAGAAGTAGAGAGAGAGAAGAGAAAGTGAAGGAAGCCATTAAAGGTTTTCTTAGAGGAGAAAGGAGTGGGGAGGAGAAGAGAAAGAAGAAAACAGTGGAGAGGAGAGGAGAGAGAAGGAGTGGAGAAAGTGGAGTGAGAGGAGAAGACCGTAGGGAGGAGAGAGAAATGAGAGGAAAGGAGAAGAATTGGAGAGAGAAGAAAAGACGAGAGAGGAGAGAGAGGAGAGAGAGGAAAAGTGGAAAACCGTAGGGAGGAGAGAAAAAAGAGGAGAGAGAAAATAATATAAAAAAAAAAGAAAAAAAAGAAGAAGAAGAAGTTTCCTGTTGGCTCAGGCGTTTCATAATAGCCGTTGATTGATCAAGATGCAGGGAGAGTGGATTTTAACGGAACCTGGGCCAAGACCCACACGCATGGAACATAATCAGGTAAGTAATATTGACCAACCTGTAAATGTTAAGTGAGTGATTCCTTTTAATAGACATATAACATGCACATGATAACATAAAGTCTATTCTATTTATTCATTGATGCAATATATGGAAAGTACATGATATATGTGTGTTTGTGTATTGAACAAAATGCCTGGATTGGATGACAACTTAATGATTTGACTGAATTACTTGACTTGGACTGCTAATAGTATTCTTGAACTGTTAATTATGAATTTGAAATGATGATTATGCTTATCAGATATAGACTTGTCATTCTCTCATATTTAAATTGAATTGCATGAATTGTGTTCAGATGAGACAGAATGATGAGTGGATTGAAAAATGTACATGGAAATAGGCAGAGCATGGTAAGGCAATTTTGAAAGTGAATATAAGAAAGAGTAAAAGAATAAAATGTTAAAGGCTTCTGTAAGACCTGGTACTTATGTACCCAAATGGGAGGGCATGAAGCGGCTTCTGTAAGTCCTGGTACTTATGTACCCAAATGGGAGGGCATGAAGCAAGACTGAAAAGTGAAAAGAAAAGAAGGAAATAAAAGAAATAAAGAAAGGAATAAAATGTAATGGCTTCTGTAAGTCCTGGTACTTATGTACCCAAATGGGAGGGCATGAAGCGAGACTGAAAAGTAGAAAGATATACTAAACTGATGATGGCCTCCTATAGAGAACACCTGGCCTTGAGCCAAGAGACTGATGCCACTTATGTGGTTGAGACTGATGCCACTTGTGTGGTTGAGACCGATGCCACTTGTGTGGTTGAGACCGATGCCACTTGTGTGGTGTAGACTAATGCCACTTGTGTGGTTGAGACTGATGCCACTTGTGTGGTTTAGACTGATGGTGCTCTCTCTACAGGTAGCGCTTAGGTATAGTTTAATGAAAAAGGAAAAATGAAAAAGAAAAGAAAATGAAAAAGGAAAAGGAAAAGAAAAGGAAAAAGGATAATGGAAAAGGAAAACGAAAGGAAAATTGGAATGTATGATGTTATATAATTTTGATGTGATAATTGATGCATAATGAACTGCCTGATTTACTTACATGGTTGTCTTTATTGCTTACTGGGCCGCAAAGCTCATTATTGTAAATGTTGACAGGTACACAGATTCATAATAAAGGCAAGGTGTTGCCACCTGTCAATGCCTTTAAAGTTGAAGATGTAATCTCATATTCCTTTCGTTACGTTTGATGTTTGTATAACTGGACTGTGCAGTTATATGTTCTTTTCCCGGAAAAATGTTTTGTCTAGCATTTTGTTTTATTGATTATAAAGAGGTGTTAATGAAGAGGAGCTGTCACGTGCCCTAGTGGAATGTACATGATGTGGGCCCACCAAGCCTGTGAAAACTGGGGTCGTGACACAAATACCATCCCTCCTCTTTCGCGTTCCGAATAGGAAGCCCGGGATCGTATTCGGATGATCCCTACCACAGATCAGAACTTATTTGCTGTTAATGGATATTGTCTGGAATATCCGAACATCCTCCACTATTGGGGTTTCTCACTGGTAAGATGTGTACTTTTTCTTGCTCATCCTTGTTTTATTTTATTTTATTTATTTATTTTTTAATTTTTTATTACAAGTCATCTTACTCAGAAAAATGATGTAGTGATGCTCGGTGAGGAAGATTTTGAAGACGCTGCAGCTACTATGTTGGCAGTAGAGGCTAAGCATCCGACCAAGTCGGATAAGGCATGAGCTGCTCGGTCTTCTCCCTCTAAGGATAAAGCTGCTGCTGTC
Source organism: Hakea prostrata (assembly GCF_041222555.1). Lineage (NCBI taxonomy): Eukaryota > Viridiplantae > Streptophyta > Magnoliopsida > Proteales > Proteaceae > Hakea > Hakea prostrata. The sequence continues at coordinate 34,456,926 of NC_142600.1, forward strand.
AAGGATACATCGTCTTCCCGAGTTCAGAAAGGGAATCCCACCGATCTTCCTCCCCGACCAACAAAAAAGGTGGCCAGCAAGAACAGTTCGGATTTTGATCCTCACCCTTCCTTAGGTGAGGATATTTCAGGTCGGGTCAATCCTGATGAGGTTAGGACCTCAGGCTCTACCAACGTTCTTCGACCGAACTGGTCGTTGGATGGAAACTCGTCAGTTTTTAGGGGCGATCCTCCCTCCATGTCCCACGTTGCTAACGTGTGGCTAATGGGGCTATTTTACCGTCTGACCTTGAATATCTTCATACCTTTGGTCGTCTACAAGCACATACATTACTGTGAGGTATGTTTACATTTTTCTCATTCTGAATGTTATTTTCTTTACTTCATATGTAATCTTGCCCTTTTTTTTTTCTGATGTACAGGATGGCTTGTGCTTTGATCCAATCCTTGGGTCAAAGTATTGGCTCTGCTCGGCAAGATTACTTTTCTCTTCAGGAATCCGAGCAACGTAATGAGAAGTTGAAAGAGGAGTTGTTAGCTTTGAAATCGAGTAACAACTCCTTGGTTGCTCGAGAAGCCGAGCTGCTGAGTGAGCTGGCATGGGTGAAGGGTACTAACGAAGCATTAGTGCTCGAAAAATTCACTCTGCAAACTAACTTGGAAGAGGCTGAAGGCTCTCTGGTCGGAAAGGATGCAGAGATCAGTAGCCTGCGAACAAAGATACCACCGTACTTGAACATCTGAGAAGAATGGATACCACCGTACTTGAACAAGATCTGTGATTAACAGTTTTAATGGGTTCTGCTCGGAATCCCATCAGGTCGTTGAGGATCATTCCCATCGGTTAACTTCCAACCCTAGGGGTGGTGGCACGGCTATCTGACAAACTCCAATCACTTTCTCCACGCCTTGGCAGCGGCTAAGAGTAACCTTCACAAATACTTAAACCCTCTCCTTTGTCCCGCGAAGTAGCACAGGTCCCCTTTATTGTCTCGCGTGTATCCAAATTCGAAACGTCCGGTGAACATGATATAGCCAATCAATGACGGAGATGAAAATATTTGGGTCGAGAAGGAATCTCTGCTCGGTAGATAAGGTTGGTTGAGAAAATCAACCTCAACGTGGGGTGGTGGCGCAGTTGGCTAGCGCGTAGGTCTCATAGCTGAAGAGTAATCCTGAGGTCGAGAGTTCGAGCCTCTCTCACCCCAATCTCCATTTTGACTGTTTGAATGCACTGTTGAAAGAGTATTCCAGGTTTGACTTGTTTTTTTTTGTTTTGGTAGAACGGTTTGACTTGTTTTAACTCCAACACTCTTGGTTCGAATCAGAATTCGTTACAGATTTAAACTTTTTTAAAGATTGTTAGCCAAAAAAAGAGTTATTTTTTTTTAATATTGAGGCACGTTGTGCAGATCTGGAACTTACCAACTTCATGGCTTCTTTACCCCAAGAGCAAAAAAATAATAAAAAAAAGGTTTTGGAGCAAGAGCGTTTCATGGAAGATATATGGGGCTAAATCTATGGTTCAGGTAACAAGGTCTGTCTTGGTACATCTATACTGATAGGTGGACATCAGTCTGAGGATAATCTGCTACAGTTCGATGTCTATAAATAATAAGATATAACCTTCTGATGTATTAGTCTAGAGATTCCTTACATGATATCATTGAGCCCATTCGGTCCATTAATTTGGGGCTTTTTCTTCATTTTGGCTTTCTTTCCCTAATTTCTTTGGAGATTTTCCTTTTCTTTCTCTGCGAGAGTTTTTCTTGTCTCTGAAAGAGGGTTCTTTTGACGATTTTCTTGAAGCTTCTTTGCTAATGGCGTCTAATTCTCGTCACACATTCAAAAAGAAAGAATTCACAAACCTGAAAACATCCTCACATATTAAGTTCCAAAAATTCTGATAAAAGAAGGCATTAAACCCATCCATCCCCGATGCTTTGTGAGAGCCCAGTGAGAACACATCATTCTTAATCTCAATCGGATCCGGTACATTGGATAGGTAACCAACACTAAGATCAATGGGGGGGGGGGGAAATAGGCATTCAACAAAGCCAGGGTCCAGCGTTCGATTTGCTTGAAACAACTGTTTCATAAAGTCCACAAGTACCCCTGCTATCTCACTTGGGTTTGAGAAAATCCTCCCATTTGCCTCAACCTCAAAGATATTTTCTTATAGTGGTTAATTTTGCTAGAAATTAAAATGGTAAAATATAGTATTCATATCCCTATCAAAAATGTACATGCCACGTGATTTCTGAAACCAAAACATTTCTTCAGCCTCCAGGGCCCACTCCAACGTTTGTTTTTTTGACTAATAACATTCCAGTCAGGATTAAGTCTTTGTTCCAGAATCTCAATTTCCACAGAGGTTCCATGAAAAATATTATCCACTTGGCCGAACACCGAATTGTTCTAGTGTTGTAAGAAGCGGGTCATATTGGCCAATTTGACATTAAGTGGAGAGCACGAATTTTTAAATCATGCATATTGGAGGTCCCTAGAAAAACTAGGATGAGAGATCCAAGCATTTTGAAAATGGAACAATTTTCTTTTGAAAAACCTGTCACAAAGGGGCTAAAGATCCATCTAGGGGCAACTTTCCCTTAACCAGGTTAGGATGTCTTTGTCTATTAGTCCAAGTAAAAGAGCATCCAGGCGCAGAAATTTCACATAGATTTTCATCATTTATGATAGCTTTCAGTGCCAGTTGCACCCCAGAGGGCTGGAACAACCCCCCAATCTTATCCTTTGCATCAAGCAATTCATTGAATTCCCTCAAAATTACATATTGTTTAGTTAGATTTTGTACTAATGATGCCACCTCGGACCAAAAAATCTTTCGATTTGAGTAATTAGGGGGGCATAAATAAAGCAAACAATATACGATAAATCATTCATCCAGCAACGTATCGGGAGAGTTGAAGGGTGCGAATAAATTAATTCAGATTTGAAATCCATGGCCTTTAGCACCACAATTCCACCCTTCAGCCCTTTTGATCTGCTATTGGCCATATGCCCCACAATACCATACCTGTGAAAGATATTCCGCTTTTTTGACAGCAAGTCACAATGATCCTTGCATTTTGTTTCAGACAAGAACACAAGGTCCGATTTATGTTTTCTCAACATTCTTTTAAGGCAGTGTTGAGTGAACTTGCCGTTAATTCCACGCACATTCCAGGACAGAAATTTCATAATGATTGAAAGAACAAAGATACACCCAGTTAAATTGAACCAGCACCCACCTAAAAATTTCCATCACCTATCTATCCACCACAGAATTCACTTGCGAGTCGAGAGAAAATTATAATAAACTAAGATAAGAAACAAGAAAAGAGACATGAAGAAGAGGTAACATAAAGTTTTCCCCCTACAAAGAATAGACATCGACGAGTAAACTGGTAGTAACAGTAATCAACATGTTAAGCAAAAAACCTATTTCTAGATTTAGGATTGAGTTTTTTCAGCCAACTATTCATGATTGAAAGGATTGATACAAAAAGCACAATGCAAAAGTCAAAGAATTCAGAATATTTGTGATAAAGGAAGACCTGGGGGATGCCAGTCTCAGTATCCATCACCATGTTCTGAAAAGCAACTTGTTGGGGTAGTTGTGGCTGTAACATCTATTGTACGGGTATCATCGAGTTATGATTGAGCAGGTAACGCGCTTCCATGGATTTTCACGCTTCCCAGAATAAAGTATTCGGGTTGGAAGACTCCCTTAGAAGTGACTCCAGAAATAGGTTAAGACGGTCGATGGGAAGGAGTTGCTTGTAGTATGGGGAGGTCCTACGCGAATGATTGAGACATTGAGTTCAGGATGTTCCACTTCCACCCTTGTCGGCAAAATTTCATCCTCCGTCTGTGTGCAAGCATCGACAGTTAAGAGAGCTTGTTTATCTTGAATCCCAGTACCAATTTCCTCCACTTTTGCCTTCATAGTTTGAAGTAAAGGTGACCAAATTAGTGTGTAAAGATTGAATTGTCATTCTTTCCAAATGTTCCAGCCGATCCAACGCCAACAAAACTTTTTCTAGCGTTCTCGAATTTGCTTCAATTGGTTCATTAGGTCCCAGTTGCTTCCCATCCATAACAATCATTTTTTTGGCCCATTTTTTCCTTTTGGTCATCTTGGCCCATTTCATTTCTTTCCAAATTCCCCATCATAAACTCTAATTCTGGTATCCTGCCACTATCTTGAATCTCCAGATCAGTTTCCTCCCCCCCTTTCTGCATCTTCAAAATTTTCCAGCCATTTCCCTTGAGGCCATGTCTTCTTTCTGATTGACTAATGCTGGTTCTTCCATTTTTCCAGCACTCTCCGAGGCCCAGTTCACCACTGAACCCTCAGTAGGTCCCTTCGGTTCAGTCTTCTTGTTCCTGTTCTTGTTTTTATTATTGCTTTTGTTAATTTTTCTGCTTCTTTCTCAACTTGTAGCCTCATACTTCTTGATGCCTCCCAAAAGCTTGTTCTGCCTTCAGTTGAGTCCTCCATTACTGAAGCAGTGACCTTGAACAGGTTTTCCAAAGAAATGGTTGACAAAATTCGGTTATTCCTGAATTTGATTGGTTCAATTGTTAGTTGTTGATAGATCTTCATGCCTCCTTGAGACAGGGATAAGGTATCATCTTCAACCGATGGACATCGCACAGTTGGGTGAGTGATCTTTCCACACATCTCACATATGAACTGGAGTTCATATTGTAACTTCACATGAACCCACTCTTCATCTTTGCTAACTATCAGAGCGTACAGGTTCACAGGGTGGTTAATGTTGAGCATAACCTTAACCCTAGCTGAACCTTCAGGTAACCCCATTTCTATACTCCTAATTGGAGTTTCACAACTTTCCTGACTTCATTAGCTGCCGTCAAAATCATCTCGTATTCGAAACAATCAAACCGAATACCTTGCAGCTGGATCCAGATTGGAATCAAAGGCTTGACATGGTTGCTTTTGTACTCAGGAATAGGATTCATAGCCAGGTGTAAAATTTTATTCTCCACCCACTAGGGCGCCATGGAAAGCACTTCGTTCCTGTTGATTTCCAAAGCAAAGATCACACAGAATCCTTCCTTACAGATGAATGAGATATCAATGGCACCCAGCGGTACCCAGAGCTCTACCAACCTTCTATAGATATCAAAAATCTGTTCCACCTGCTCTCCGATGACCATACCGTATAAGGTTTTAGACCCCATGCATATAGCAAAGATGTTTGCAGAACCGACTTCCTTCCATCCCATAGAGCTGGAGCTTGAAAACCCCCTGTGATTGTCCCTTGCCCATGTCCTTTCCCTTGCTTGAGTGAATGACCTGCTTGAGTTGGTTGCAGCTGGAGAAATTCTTTACTCGGGTAGGCGAGAACCACCTAAACTCACGTGTCTTCTCATTGCACCGGCGTAATGACAACTCCACCAAAAAGGCAACATCGACAGTGAAAGAGAAAAAGAAAGTAAGTTCTTGAAACCTACACTTCGTCTTCACCTGCAAATAGTCAAGACAAAAGCACAAAAGCACAAAGCAACAGAGGAAACAAGAAAAAATGACAGAGACAGTTCGGGAGTTTAGATAAAGGATGGAAAGGGAAGTGAAATAGGTTAGTAAGTGGGAGTTAGATCTGTGGGTACTCAAAGAAACGGTACGAAAATTAATGTTCATTCTTCAAAATTCTTGATCAGGGACAGATGTGATAAATTTTGATAGGTGACCATAAAGGAGGTGGAGATCCGTCACTGTAGCTAAGGTGCAACAAAAATATCGTCCATTGAAACACGTTGACTGCTCAATAACTCACCCTAAACCCCACCCTAGCTATTCCATCTACATGGTGATTTCACACAGACTAGCACCCCTCAGAGGGAGTCTAGCTCAGACGAGAGGAGATCGCAAAGAGGAAGTGGAGGTTCAAGTAGGAGAACGGTGATCTGATGGGTATAAAGGTGGTAGAAACCATGTTTGACTTGTTTTAATCCCTACACTCTTGATTCGAATGCACCGGTAAAAAGAGCTTTTCTAGGTTTAGCTGTAACTCCTACACTCTTGGTTCTAACAAGTTTGAGCTGACTAAATGAGGATCAGAACTCCTTAAAGTAATGATTTAAATTCTTTTAAAGATTGTTATCCAAGAAAAGAGATTTTGAGGTACGTTTTGTAGATCTTGAACTTACTACCTTCATGGCTTCTTTACCTTTAGAGCAAAAAAAAAAAAAAAAAAAATTACAGCTCTGGAGCGAGAGCGTTTCATGGAGGATATATGAGGCTAAATCTATGGTTCAGGTTACAAGGTCTGTCTTGGTTCTTGGACGAAGGCTCCAATCCATGGACATCTATAGTGATAGGTGGACATCAGTTTGAGGATAATCAGCTACAGTTCGATCTCGCCACCTCCAAGCTTGGCCTCTATTAAGGGAAATTCCTAAGGCTCTCTTGTAAGCCAGTAGCACTCTTTCATTGGTTGTATTTGTAATCTCTGATGTCTATAAATAATAAGATATAATCTTTAGATCTATTATTCTAAAAATTCCTTACATGGTATCAATCAATCATGTTCGGTCCATTTGGGGCTTTTTCGTCATTTTGGCTTTCTTTCCCTAAATTCTTTTTAGATTTCTTTTCTTTCTCTGCAAGAGTTTTTTCTTGTTTCTAAAAGAAGGTTTTTTTGACGATTTGCTTGAAGCTTCTTTGCTAATGGCGTCTAATTCTCCTCACACATACGATGTTTCTGTGTCTCAAATATGGTCTTTAGTTTCTTTACCGAACATTCATCACTTCTTACCAATTAAGCTTTCGTCTTCAAATTACATTGTTTGCGATCTTTTTTTCTTCCTCTGCTGCATAACTCTCGGTTGATACGATTGATAGATGGATCCTTTCCACAACCGTCATAATTTTTGGCCAATTCTTCTGTTAATCCTGATTACTTGACTTGGTATCATCAAGATCAGACGTTATTAAGTTGGATTTTATCTTCTCTGACTGAAGATGTTCACTCACAGGTTGTTGGTTTAGTTCTGTTGTTGAGGAGTGGGATTTTCTTGAGACTACTTATGCTTCTCATTCGCAAGCTCAGGTTATGTAGCTTTGTTTGTCTCTACATAATGAAGGATTTGATTCCACGGAGGCCTATCTACTTCATCTCTAGAAGATTAATGGTCAATTGTCTCTTGTTGGTAAGCCTGTATTTGACGACAAAATGGAACCTTTTTACTCTTGGTGGTCTTGGATCCGAATTTTCCTTGTTTGTAACTTCTATCGCTACTAAAGAAACACTTGTTCACATGAGGGATCTCCATAGTTTGTTACTCAGTGAGGAAATTCATTCTTCCTTTGTTCTTCAAGAACTAACAAATGTTATGGTAAATATTGGAATTCAAGATCTTAGTCTTCTACTATTGAGGGAAATTTGATTTCTGCTATTCATACTCGACCTCCTGTTTTTAGTTTTTAGAGGTTCTCACCGTAGTGGTTCTCATTTCCATGGAGGTTCTCGCGGCTATTCTTAGGGACCTAGGGCATATTGTGGTGGTTATGATAGATCTTTTGGTATTGTTTGTCAAATATGTGGTCGTGGAGGTCACTTTGCTCGCAACTGTTATCAACAATTGTGTTCTTCTCCGATGGTTCCTCAGGCAAATCTTGTTCAAGCTCCTATTCTCAACCAATCACTTCTTGGTCTCCAGACAGTGGTGCCACGCATCATATGACTCCAAATTTTGGACTGCTTGAAGGTTCCACACCCTATGATGGTTCTTCTACTGTTCGTATTGGTAATGGAACACTCACTCGGGTCACTCTGTTTTTCCCAGTTCTATTCGTTCCTTTTCTCTTGATAACTTGCTTCATGTTCCTTCTTTGCATTATAATCTCTTGTCAGTTAGACAATTTGTTGAAGATAGTTTTGTTTTCTTTGAATTTCATTATGATCGATTTACATTAAGGATCGATCCTCGGGTAGTATCCTTCATGATGGTGGTCATTACAAGCTGAAAATTCCTCCAGTCACTGCTGCTATTGCTGCTTTTTGTTCGGCCTTTTCTGCTTCTTCGTTTTGGGCATTGCCCCTGACACTGTAATTGCTACTATTCTTCATCAAGCTCAATTATCTGTAATAAGTTCTCAGCACTTTACTTCTAGTCTTTGTCGTTCTTGCCAATTAGGAAAAACCCATCAATTATCTTTTTGCTCTTCTACTTCTTTTACTTCTGCTCACTTGGAACTCATTCATTCCGATTTATGGGGGCCTGCTCCATTGGTGTCTATTACTGATCATCGGTATTATGTACTGTTCATAGATGACTTTACAATATATATTTTGGTATACTACTTGGCTAAAAAACCAGATGTACTGCATGCTTTTCATTTGTTCAAATCTTTAGTTGAAAATCAATTTACTTCAACAATTAAGAATTTTCAATCTGACTAGGATGGTGAACATCGCAGTCTATCATATTTTCTCAGTTCTTGTGGTATTCATCATTGTCTCTCCTGCCCTCATACTTCTGCTCAAAATGGGGTAGCAGAGAGAAAACATAGGCATATTACTGATATAAGACTTAGCTCGTTGGCTCATAGCAACTTGCCTTTTAATTTTTGGCAAATGCATTTATGATTGCTATTCATCTTATTAATCGTTTGCCTGCTCCTGTTTTGCATAATCAATCTCCTTCTAAATATGTTTATGGTACTCTACCCAATTACTCTCAGTTAAGGGCTTTTAGCTGTGTTTGTTATCCCCTTTTGAGACCCTTTAACTCTGAAAATTTTAGTTTTCGCTCTACTAAATATCTTTTTCTTGGGTATAGTCCTAATCATAAAGGTTATCGTTGTTATAATCCTAACACTCAAAAAATTATCCTTTCTCGACATGTCACTTTTGATGAATCTCAACTTCCTAGTTTATCTTCTTTAGTTTCTTCCTTTGTTCCTATTCAACCGTTTGATTTGTGGGCTGCATTTCTTCCTTCCATTCCAACTTTTTCTTCTTTTTCTACTTCTTCTTTTGGTTCCTCTGCACGTTTACATAGAACTGATTCTATTATGTCTCGTGAGCATGCTTCGGTTAGCCCATTACATGATTCTTCTTCAATAGATCCTGAGCCTTTACACATTCGTTTACCTGATATTGAAAATTCTGGGTTAAGTGCTATTACATCAGATATATGTCTTCCTATACATGGGCTTGCTGATGTTCATGGGTCCTACAATCGTCTTGGATTTTCACCCGATTTGAGTCCCAAGGGAATATCCAATGTCTTTGAGCAACATTGTGTTAATGGATCTTTGCAAGTTTCATGTTCTCCAACCATTATGGATACTACTTTTACACCAATGCCTCCTACTACTGATCTAAATCAAAATTTTGTAATGGGCCATGTTTTTTATATGGGTAATAATGGGTCATCTTCCTTGCCGGCTACTGGGCCTCATGAGCCCACTTCAGTTGACCCACCTCTTGTTTGTACACATCATATGATTACGTTCAGCATATGCCTCTTAGCTTGTCTTCGACAAAACATTTGTTATTCATGGCCTTGCTGTCTTCTGTTGATAGTGAACTAGGCCAGTTGTTAATCACAAGCTGTTAAACATGTTGAATGGAGATGTGCGATGGACTTAGAAATTAATGCTCTGCTTGCAATGATACTTAGGTTCTCACCCCTCTACCATAAGGACGTCATCCCATAGGATGTAAGTGGGTATACTGGATTAAAAGACACTCAGATAGTAGTATTGAGCGCTATAAAGATTGGTTGCCAAAGGTTTTTCTAAGAATATGGGATTGATTTTACTTTTGTCCTTAGCTATCACCACTCAATGGCATATTCATCAACTAGATGTCACCAATGCATTTTTGCATGGGACCATTTCTGAGACATTTATATGGCTCAACCATTGGGGTATGTTAATTCTCAGTTTTCGGATTATGTATGCAAACTTCGCAAGTCTTTATACGATCTCAAACAAGAACTACGGGCCTGGTTTCATGCAAGCACTAAACACGTCGAGATCGAATTCTATTTCGTTCGGGACAAAGTTGCTCAAGGGGATCTTCTTGGTTCGGTTCATTTCTACATTAGATCAATTGGCTGATATCCTTACAAAGGCTTACCTGCTCCTCATTGTCATTTCTTGTGTTCCAAACTCAATCTTGTCGATGGAGGCTTGAGTTTGCCCCGAAGGTGTTAAGGGAAATTCCTAAGGCTCTCTTGTAAGCCATGTGGCACTCTTTTATTGGTTGTATTTGTAATCTTTGATGTCTATAAATAATAAAATATAACCTTCACATCTATTATTCTGAAGATTCCTTACAGTTTCAGTAATTCTCTGCTCGGCTATCAAACCACTTGCTCCAACTTCAACTTCACTTCCACTACAAGCTACTAATTTGTTCAACCCAAGTAATAATGTTGTTTACGCTGAGAAAATGGATTAAATATTGTTAGGGTAATCTGGGTATTTCATGTATTTACTTGGTTTGTTATTGAACCAACTAGTTCATGTGTTTGTATAAGGCATATTTGGGCTGGTTTATTTTATTCACGTATGCAAACAGAGTCGAGGGTTTTGATCTGTGATTTGGGGTTTGAGCTTTGGCGATGGTGGTCTGGTTTTTCTCCTCTCTGTTCTTCTCCATTTGAGCTTGTTCTTGGACAATCTCAAGGTGCTGTGACCAGGATGTGTTCAGCCAAGGGAGAAGAGGACTCGATGGGTGATTGGTGATGATCCATGCCTATTCTGAGTTATTTTCTGTTTGTTCTTGGCGTTTCTTCAATTCAGTTCTTTGCTGTGAGGCTACGATGGTGGTGATCTTTTGCAAAGGAGATTGAGGGTTTTTGATCGTCAAGAAGAGAGGAACACTCGACACTGACTTGAGCCAATATTGTTGCATATTCGGTGACTTCTTTACCTTTCCATTTTTCCTTATTTTCTGTAATCTGTTACATATATAGTGAATTGGGTTCAGACTTGAATCCCGGAGATGTAGGCATCTAATGCCAAACTCCGTCATCAAACCTTCTCGTCTTCTTGTCTTCTTCTTCTTGCTTCGGTTTAGGGTAATCTCATGTGATGACCGAATGGCTAGGTCAGGGTTTTAGTTGATTCAATTCACTAAATCATCATATGCAATTAACAATTAGGTAAGCTAATCAAGGGAATCGAAATCTGGTTATATCAAATATTTTATGCATGATTGATTTAAACAAAAATGAATACAGTCGTGATCAGATTTGGCTTTACTTATATATGCATTCAATTTGATATATTGCAATGTGATTGCCAATAAAATTCGGTCATTCAAAAAATATTATCATAGCATTTTCTTATCCTAGATTTAGAATGCGTCCACTATAGACCTGAACTTTATATATTGATTTCGAAGTTTGAATCCCGAAAACAGAATTCTAATAATCATTTAATTTGATAGATCCCCACGGCTTTTGTTTAAGTGGCTTTTGGGGGTGTCAATTTGTAGACCGGACGTTAAGATAGAATCATACTGGACTGTGATAATTCAAATCTACCCAAGCCGAAGCTTAATGGGCAAGTTGCAGGCTAAGGAATCAAAAACCGAACAATTTCGGGCTGGTTCAGACTAACACATTTGTGGCCCTTTAGCCTGAACTGAAACTCGGACCAAACCGTACTAATTTCTGAACTTGCCATAACTCGTCATAAATTTATAAAATAAAGAGATAAACAAGCTTTCATTCCTTTTTTTTTTGATAAACCGCATTTTATTCAACAGCAGAACGGTTACACACGCCCAACTCCTGGGATAACAAATCCAGGAGCCAAGGAGAGCTCACAGGCCAAACACACCTGGAACCAACAGACAGACCACCACGGGCCAAAGCATCAGCAATCAGATTACATGATCGTGAAATCCACGAGAATGAGACACGGAGGGGAGGGCCACACAAAGATATAATCTCATCTACAAGAGGGGACAAAGAGAACGAATCAGCACGCCCCTTCTGTAGAACAAAGATTGCAACCAAGCAATCAGCCTCTAAGAAAAGACGCGTAAAACCAACATGAACAACAAAGAGAAGCCCCTCCCTAAGAGCCATAAGTTCACCTTCAAGAGCTGAGCCCATCACCCAAAGTCAGAAATGGCAAAAAGAATAGAGCCCTTATGATCCCTCCCAATAAAACCATAACCCCCAGCAGATTGTCTCGCACAAAACGCAGCATCAGTGTTGATCTTAATCCAACCACGCGAAGGACAGCACCAGCCGGCATGAAGTGTTCGTCCACATTAACAGGCTAAACTGACCACACTTTCAGAAACTCCAAAGCTGCAGATTGAGCTTGAGAAATAACAGCAGCAGGAGAAGAAGATATACCCAAAAAAATTAGAGCATTTCTCGCATTCCAAATGTACCATATGAGGAAAGAGGCAAAACAGAACGGAACCATCGCAGCCTTCTTATCCCTGCGCTTCAACCGACACCAATCTTCAAGCCAAGTAAGTGCGATATTTTCTGAAGAGGTATCTAAAATCTGTGAGAGTGATGAACCAAACCAAACAGCCTGTGCAAACTGACATTTGAAAAAAATATGATCAGCTGATTCATCTTCAATATCACACCGAGGACACAAAGGCTCCACTGAAACATTTCTTTTAATTAACTCTGAACAAGAAGGAATGCCATTTGCAAATAACCGCCATAAGAAGAATTTGATCTTTGGTAAAGTTTTAGCCTGCCAAATCATCCTCCACATATGTGAAGACATTAACTGATATGGATGCAAAGAAGAAGAGGAAGGAGCTTGATTAAGGCTGAGCTGCTTCTCATTATACAATAGCTGATATATAGTTTTGACTGAAAAAATCCAATTAGCAGCAGGACCCCATACTAAACAGTCATCCCTTTCCACAAACGACGGTCGAATTTTAAGGATTGCAACCACATCACATATATGAAACAGTAACAAGCTTTCATTCCTATGTATGTTGTAGGTTTTATCTACTCAAGCTTGTTATCCATTTTCTATTTGCTAATTTAAAAACTAATTGAAAAAATAAACATGATTAAAAGAAGTGGGTAGCAAACCATGACTGAATTGCCTAGTTCTACCTCTGCAATACATGTGCTCCTTGTGTTTTTAGATGACTATTTGCAATCTAAGGCTGACACTAAGTAGAGACAATCCCTGCACAAGTAACCCAACCTTTAACTTAGTGATATATGCTAGTGCAACTTATATGTAGGACGCACTAGGGTTGTATTACCCACTTTATTAAGACTAATTTTCTCATAAAGAAAAAAAAAGTTTTTGTTTGGACCTTAAGACAAAGAAGTTAGATACTCCTTGCTTCTCTCATGGTACAATCCTCTTCCCGCTGAGCCCCCCCCCCCTCTTTCTCCTCAGTCCACAGAGACAAAATGTAGGATTGATGCCAACAGTTCATCACGGAAGAAAGGACTCAAGAAGACCATTTAATTCGCCGGAAAGGATCAGCTGAAAACCCCTAATTGTTTCTGCTAGACCAACATATTTCCCTGGAGAACCAGTAAAATACTTTGCTACGAAGAAGGGCATATGAATTTTAATTTGAAATAGGCTATAATGGTTTGATAATGGTTGGTAATGGTCTCAAAACCGCCCCAACCGAAAACCAAGCTGTAAACCCAAATCCAAACCATATCAAACTGAAACTGTTATTTTGTAAGTGGTCCATGTTTGGGCTTGGTGTAAATTTCAGGCCAAAAGGTTAACCCAAATCGAAACTGATCGTGTCGCTAACCAATCAAAAATAAAATCCTATACTAATCTAGTAAGCAGAAAGTACGGGGTCGAACTATGGGGAACTGAAAAGCTAAGTCACTAAGATTGAATTCAACAAAACTAAATTAAACTAAATCTACTAATTAATGCAAAAACGTTAACTATGAATATGTGAAGATCTTTGGGATTTCGAATCCCCAATGCTTTTCCCTAACCGATATAACTCTATACTTCAAGGTAAATAGGGATGGTCTTCCTAGATATGTCCTATCTTCGCAACACTATCGTCATTCGCGGAAGTTTGGCACGCTTAGTTCGCTGAGGTATAGAACATCTTTGGCCAAACTCAAACACAATCAACTAGAAAAGATATAACAATCAAATTAATGAAATAAGCATGGTTCATCTACATCCCAAAGAAAAGGAACTAGCTACTCATTATCACAAAGTTCATAAGAAAAATAAAAATGAAACATAAGGAGAGAGAGAGAGAGAGAGAGAGAGATGTGGTCTTTTTCTTCAGCAATGAGAGAGATGAGAGCTGCATTCACCGTCCTCCTCTCTTCTCTATGGCTGGCATATGGATTTTTATTTGCGGCAGCAGGCAACTGCTGCCGCCGACGGCCCTTAATTTGCCGCGTCATCAAAATTAAAATGGACGAATGAGATTAAAACAATTAAAATTTATATGTAAGTTATAGTTTTTTGTTCACACTTTAAGGATTGAATTTTGTTAATTTACATTAGTAAGTCCCTCTTCACCCGATACTAAGGATGTCAAAACCTAACCCGAACCGGCCCGCTATAGCCCGAACCGGCCTGGACCGAAGCTTAATGGTCTGTGTTTGGGCTGAACAACCTCAGCCCGCAATGATTCGGGCTGGGCTGGGCCAGCCCGTGTGTGGCCCGCTAGCTCGAACCATTTGGCCCGAAATAGCCCGAACTCGAACCAACCCGTTAAACCCGTTATAAAGAAATAAAATAAAATAAATTTAAATGTAAAAGACATTAAAAACCTCCAAGTATCAATTGTTTTCCTTAATAGTTTTGCTTTGGAATATGCAAACAACAAGCTTGTCAAAGCTTTTGCCATTTGGAAGATGGGTTTAGAAAATATATAGCAAGTGTATTATCATTTGAAAATCTTTTAATGCTTTATTTTTTTTCCATTTTTACAAGTATCAAGAAGGGGGAGGAAAATAAGCAGAGACAACCCACTAAAATTCATCAAGATGCCAGCTTTCTTTGGTATATTAGTTCTATAAGTTTTATTTCTTTGTAGAAAAAAAGTTTTTGGTTTTGAACACCCAACACAAAAGACTTGAAGATAATTTAATGCTTACATGTGTTCACATACTCTTGATAAATTTCACATATCAACAAGGTATTCAAAACATACCACTAAGAAACCCAAACCCAAACCGTTAGTAAACCGAATTCTAAACCGTTAGCCCAAACCGTTGGTCAGCCCGAACCCAAATCGCACTAGCCCGAAACCGTTATTTCCTTAATGGGCCGTGTTTGGGCTGAGTGTTTTTCAGCCCGAAACCAGCCCAACCCGAACCGTTGACACCCCTACCCGATACCCAAACCCTCTCTCATTTTCTTAGCACCGACGCTCCTATCACGATTCCGAGAAACCAGGGAACATGGGATGGTTTTGGATAAATTTTGGAATCTATGTCAAAGGAACTTGTGAAAAAGATTAGCTATGGAACGAGTTCGATTAACAATAAAAAACATGGAATAGTTTTGGATAAATTTTGGGTTTAGGGATATGAAGTAAAAAGCGGGCAAGAAGGCTTGTGGCACAGGTGGGAAGGGGCTGGGTTCTTGCCATTTAGACCTGGGAAGGTTTGGAGTGTCTTCATGAATCTTGTTAAATCTTCTTTCTTTTTCTGTCTTTCTTCTTTCTTTTGTTTTTCTTTTCTATTCTCTCTCCTTGGTATTTTAGTGCAGATTCAAGAAGGAAATGGAGTTGCAGAATTTCTGCAATCACAAAACAGAGCTGTGATGGGGTTTGGGGGTTTCTAAGCTTTCGTGAGGCTGGGGAAGAGGATCGTAGGTTGGGGGGAAGGGGGATGGGGTTGCAGGGGTTATGGAATCACAGCACGGTTGGGGAAAGGGATTCAAAAGCTGTAAAAGAGAGACTAGGGGTGGGCAAGGGCTGGAATGAGACTTGTCATCGCAGGTTGATTTTCAGAATCTTGGAGAGGGGAATAACTTTATTGGTTACTGCAAGGCTTCCCAGCACTCGAAATACCCCGAAACTCAGAAAAACCAAATGAAGTTCTTGCAAATACAGCTTCAACGGAAATCGACGGCGTGACCTGATTTCTCGGAATCGTGATAACAGTGTCGGTAAGAAGAAAATGAGAGAGAGGGTTTTGATATCGCCTAAACGAGGACTTGCTAATGTGAATTAATAAAATTCAAACCTTAAAGTGTGAAACAAAAAACTATTATTTGTATATAAATTTTCATTATTTAAATCCTAACCGTCCATTTCAATTTTACTGACGTGGCAACATAAGGGCCGTCGGCGGCAGCAGGCAGCAAATAAAAATCCCTTCTCTTTTATGTCTCCCGCATACAATGAATCCCTTCTCTTTTTCCGTCGATTTGACCTTTATTCTTTCGGAATTTGGAAAAACTCAAAACTGGAAAGTTGTAGATATTTTCAATATCGTTCCATAGAATCTTGAATCATCAAAATACAAGCTCATACGAGAGAGATATGCCCAAAATACTGAAGGTAGGTCTGTTTACCCGATTTTCAGATTTATTACCAATTTTGTTCCTTAGACCTCCACCTATTTCCAATTTGGCTAAGATCTCACTTTTCATGATTTTTTAAGCAGCAAGATTGAATGCCATGATTTAAAATCCACCAATATCTAATATATTTGCCAACTTTATTCCATATTATCTCTAATATCCAAAATCTCTTTATTCCTGAAAAATACACAAAAATACTCAATTAGCTCTCTTTAATTAAATAAGTATGGGGAATTAAATCAAATAAATAATGGTACGCATGCTTATCATATACCCCCACACTTGAGTGTTTGCTAGTCCTCGAGCAAAACAAAACAATAAAAGTAATACAGAAAATAAAGAAAGAAAAACCTAACTCACTTTTGTAGGAATCACGGTTGCACTTAGCATGTGCAACAAGCCTTTAAACCCCTAGGTTACCCTAGTGGACGACTTGTGTCTCGTGAGTGTTTGCAGAGAATATACACACAAAATTCATAAGTGTTCTTCTAATTATTCTGGCAATAGTAAGATTAAAAAGACAGATTCCAAGACAAAGACACTTCATTAAAGATTGAAGGGAATATAGGCACCCCCACACTTAAGCTCTTTACACCCTCTCTTGAGTCTAGCTCTAGGCAAACAATTCAATTGAGAAGTTTCCTCTTATCTTCAGTCTACCAGTTCACCCTCAAATAAGACTAAACTAGATACCAAATAATACCAAGAACTCAAGATCTAAGCAATATTGACGTTCTTAGACATTTCACCTTTATAAGCACATTAATTCACTTCTTTCTTTAATGGTCACAGTTCTAATCCGTGCAATGTTTTGCCTCTTAAGCTTTCTAGATGGCCTATGTAACGAGTGTTGGGTCAGCCGCCCTCTAGCCAGATGGCCTTAAGGGACTAGGTGTAGAATACCCCTCGAACTTACTTACTCAAGCCAACTAGGCTACAGGCCAAGACTGGACCAAAGACACCCCAACTGTTTGACGTGAAGCACGATGTTGGTGACACCGAGACTCGGTTACTAAGAAGGAGGTCTAACCTTTAAACTTTAGCAATTTTTTTTTCTTTTTTTTTTCGTTATACTTCAATTTACTTCACATTTAAATAGTCTAAAATCGGTCTCAACTTGTCACCATAAGCACAAGGCAATACAAGATAACTAGATGGTCAAACTTTTTGGACTACCTGGAATTCCTATTTTCCGATTTAACCTCGGTCTCAAAATGTAAAACCCATTACTATTCTCTCAAGAGGGTGTTTATTATACCAGATGGGATTTCTAAAACATTTAAACTCTCATTTTGTATCTAAGCAAGGAATTAAAACATTTATCTTACCAAAGCCAGGAAAAATTGGGCACTTTTTATCTTTGTGACAATGCTCTACCAACTATCAACAAGTCTTACTCGAGTTGACACCCCCCCCCCACGCTTAAATTATGTAATGACCTCAGTGCATGCAAGATATAAAAAAAAATGATAGAAGCAAATAGAGGAAAGAGTGTACCCGATGTTTGAACTCATGATAGAGCACGCAACAGTAAAACCTAACAAACATAGAAAATAAAAGAAAAAGAACAAGAAATAATATCTAAACATATGGGTTGCCTCCCATAAAGTGCTAAGTTTAGAGTCTTCAGCCAGACTCAGTAAGAAGCAGCCAATGGAGGTGGAAGCTCAAATCTAAATGTGAATGGTGATTGCTCCAAAGAAGTGGATGAGTCCAACAATGTGTTGACTTCCTCAATAAAGTAATGTTGTAGGGGATCATCAATAAGCATGTTTGGAATATAATCAACCACTACCTCATCAATAAAGTTAATTGAAAAGCACTCTTCACCCCTATTTGGGCTTAATGATTCATTCTTTCTAGAATTTGGAATTGAGGACTCAAGAGCTTTAGGGAAGGGGGCTTTGGGAGTGTAAGATTTAGGAATAGGACCCTCTACAATCGGAATGTGCAACCCCTTACAAGGAATTTGATGGGGAATACTCACAGGTGGTGTTTCTTTACTAGGTTTGTGTGCATCAGTGCCAATCTCATGGGTCAAATCAATCTCTTCTCGACTCTCAAGATCAATAGGCAATGGCTTAGGAGTAGGCAAAGGTGCATAATATTCCTTTCCACTGCATGTCACAACAGAGATTGCTTGGACTTGTTCTTTCCTAAACCCAATTTGATGATTAGGGTTACCTATTGGTTGACTAGGTAACTGGCCAACCTCCCTCCTACTGATGACATCAACTAGTTGACCAAGTTGGGTTTCCAATTTTGTTAATGGATTGAGAATGAGAATGTCACAATTGAGTGTTTTGCTCTAGTCCACTAAGTGCCTTTAGTACCTTATCCTCAAATGATGAATTATGTGAGGGTTGTGGAGATGATGGTTGCTCATTCCTATAGACATTTTGTTGCATATTAAATGGAGGTGGCCTATAAGGTATTTGATTAGAGGGATTGGGCATTGAGTTTCGCCATGAAAAATTGGGGTGGTTTCGCCATCCTGGGTTGTAGGCATTGGAATATGGATCATTACCCAATTTAGAGACTCCTTGTGCCAAATGTGTATGCTCCTTAACAAACTCAGGGTATTGTGTAGCCAAATAGCAGTCATTGACATGATGGGATATGCTAGAACATAAATCACATGCTTCAATCTGATTAGGTGGAGAGGAACTTGTAGGAAGTGGAGATGGGGTTTGTTGTCCTAATGACAAGAGATGGTCCAATTTCTTTGATAGCAAGTCAACCTTAGTGCTCATCTCAATGGTAGGATTGATCTCATCGAGACCGCTCCTCTTTGGTATCCCAATGGATGGAATCTCAGTCCTAGCTGTTGAAGCATGGTGTTGGGAGTTTTCACTAAGGGTCTCAAAAAGTTCCCATGCCTCATTCTCATTCTTGTACATGAAAGTCTCACCACAAGAAGAATCAACCATTTGCCTATGTCGGTCTCTAAGGCCATCATAAAAGCATTGAACCAATTGCCATTTAGGAATAGCATGGTGGGGGCACTTTCTAGGTAATTATTTTAATCTTTCCCAAGCCTCATGAAATTGTTCTCCTTCTTGTTGGGAGAAACTCGTTATCGCTCTCCTAATGCTACTGGTACGGCCAATGCGGAAGAACCTTTTAAGGAACTCCTGTTGCATTTCTACCCAAGTGGAAATTTTAACATTGTCCAAAAAATGAAGCCAATGCTTAGCTTTATCTTTAAGGGAGAATGGGAAAAGAAGTAACCTTAAAGCATCAACTGAGAGGTTTTGAATTTTAACCGTGGACGACACCTCTAAAAACTCATCTAAGTGCTTATAAGGCTCTTCATTGGCAAGTCCATAAAAATATGGTAGCATTTGAATCACACTAGATTTGATCTCATATTGAGCCGCCTCTATGTCAGGCAACTTAATACAAGAAACCGGAGTATATATCGTAGGAATGAAATGCTCACTCAAGGGCCTCATTGGAGGCTCATAGTTTGCCACGGCTCTTTGCCTTCTAAGGTTGGTCAAAGTCTCTTCTAACTCTAAGTCAAGTGGAGTCAACTCAGGGTTTAGGGACGGAGGACCATGCATACACACAAAAGAAGAAAAAAAGAAGAAGCTAAATAAGAAAAATTCAAAGAAAATAACTATAGCAAAAGGGAGAGTTTAGGACGTAGCTGAAGCGCAATCCACGTGATCTTTCGAACAAAAGTTACACATGTGGGATTTGAGGGATGGAGATTTTTAAAAATTAACCTAAACAACCCAATCTAATGCAAATATTACAATTGAAAAGTCATAAATACAATTATATCTAAGAAAGAAAAGATAACAACCTAAACTAATTATTGAATCGCTACTCTTGCAGTTACCTACAAAACAAAAGAAAAAGAGATTAGTTAAATAAGCAAAGAAAAATTAAAAATTAAAAACACTAAAATTACTCTAAAAATTATGCCTAATTGACAAAAATCATCCTAGCAACCGTGCTTTGGTTCCTCGGCAACGGCGCCAAAATTTGATTGTGTCGCTAACCAATCAAAAATAAAATCCTATACTAATCTAGCAAACAGAAAGTACGGGGTTGAACTATGGGGAACTGAAAAGCTAAGTCACTAAGATTTAATTCAACAAAACTAAATTAAACTAAATCTACTAATTAATGCAAAAACGTTAACTATGAATATGTGAAGATCTTTGGGATTTTGAATCCCCAATGATTTTCCCTAACCGATATAACTCTATACTTCAAGGTAAATTAGGGATGGTCTTCCTAGATATGCCCTATCTTCGCAAGACTATCGTCCTTCGCGGAAACTTGGCATGCTTAGTTCGCTGAGGTATAGAACATCTTTGGCCAAACTCAAACACAATCAACTAGAAGAGATAGAACAATCAAATTAATGAAATAAGCATGGTTCATCTACATCCCAAAGAAAAGGAACTAGCTACTCATTATCACAAAGTTCATAAGAAAAATAAAGATGAAACATAAGGAGAGAGAGAGAGAGATGTGGTCTTCTTCTTCAGCAATGAGAGAGATGAGAGCCGCATTCGCCGTCCTCCTCTCTTCTCTGTGGTTGGCTTCTCTTTTATGTCTCCCGCATACAATGAATCCCCTCTCTTTTCCTGTCGATTTGATCTTTATTCTTTCTGAATTTGGAAAAACTCAAAATTGGAAAGTTGTAGATATTTTCAATATCGTTCCATAACATCTTGAATCATCGAAATCCAAGCTCATACGAGAGAGATATGCCCAAAATACTGAAGGTAGGTCTGTTTACCCGATTTTCAGATTTATTACCAATTTTGTTCTTTAGACCTCCACCTATTTCCAATTTGGCTAAGATCTCACTTTTCATGATTTCTTGAGCAGCAAGATTGAATGCCATGATTTAAAATCCACCAATATCTAATATATTTGCCAACTTTACTCCATATTATCTCTAATATCCAAAATCTTCTTATTCTTGAAAAATACACAAAAATACTCAATTAGCTCTCTTTAATTAAATAAGTATGGGGAATTAAATCAAATAAATAATGGTAAATGCATGCTTATCAGAAACCATCCCAAACTGAACCATTAACACCCCTAAGTGGATTCAATGTGTTTTTAAACCCCCAAAATCAAAGCATTGCTTTTCTTTTCTAGGAGATTTCTCTCTCATCTCATGAGTTATCCCCCAATATTAATGCCACCCCCTATGTTATCCAATTATTTAAGTCAAACTCCAAATTATTAAAACCGTTTTCCTTATTTTTTTAATTTTTATTTATTTATTTTTAGTATTTTCTTTACAACTTAAGTTTAAAAGTATTATCCATGAATCATATCTTCCAACCTTTATAATGATTTATAATTGGGAGAGGAAGAAATCACAGATGGTAGAGGAAGATGAAGAAACAAGCAAGCATATGATTTTCATTTAAGGTTATTCTTGTCTTTTTGAAAATTTTAACTTGCTTATGTCAATTCTTAATTGTGATATCCTAATAACAAAAAGTGTCATTGATATATTTTCACCCTATAAGTATTTAATAGAAGTGGCATTAATTTTGGGGTTTTACTCAAAAAAATGCGAGGTATCAGATTTATATAGACCGAATAACCAAGAGGTGCAGAGTAGCGAGTTTTTTCTTTTGATAGAAAAATAGAGAAATTGCATTAAAATTAAAGTTGATAGCAGTTACAAATAATAGATATTGTGCTATTACAGTTATCCTGTAAGGTGGTTACCATATTGACATACCCCTCAAAAAAGTTTTGGAACACTGGAATGTTGATCCTCGCTACTAGGCAACTCCTTCTTGGCCAGAGAGTATACTAGCTGATTTAGACTTACAGGAAATAAAAGAAAAATTACATGATATAAAATAGTTAGTGAGATGGGTGAAATATCATCTACAATGGCCAGCACGTTGGGCCCATAAGCCACCATTTTCTATTTTTGTGACCCCGGTTGAAATCCTACTCTCTAAAAGTTTTAGGAAACCTTATTACCCTGGCCTTCCGAATAATGGAGGGCCCAGTTCAACAAAACTTTTATATTCTGCTGTTACTTTTTTACTTTTAATTTTCAACTATTTCTTTGGATTCAGGGTTTAGATTTGTTGGAATTTTAATCCCACACCGAATAAAACAATGGCAAAAAGACAATAATCAATTGCACATCTGAGAAGAATGGGTACGACCTTACTTGAATAGGATCTGTTCTATAGGTTCTTACCAAGAAGACAGAAACCTAAGTTTGATGAGGACATAGTCCTGTGATCAGGGCATAAGATAAGTCTTTACCAGACCCATCATAATGTGTTATTGCATAAATATACATTGAAAAGAAATATGAGGATTAGTTTTTCTATGATTAGTACATTTTGAATTTGTGTTGAGTATTGATCTTAACGACCAGTGCTCCATTGCCATTGACTTGACATTATATAATGATAGTTTTGTAACTTTGTTCCCCTAATTCTTTTAGGGGCTTTTTAGTAATTGTCAACGTAAGTTTTAGAGGTAATCTCTTTTTAGAGGCATTCTAGATAAAAGCATTAGGGGACTAGTATCTCATTTAATGTGAACTTTATGACTAATCATTTCTACTTTAGAGATATAAATATCTCAAAGTCACATAGACAAAGGGATCATTTTTTTTTTAAAATCTCAAAATACCAAGTGATGATATACCTGTCTAAATGGGGTAAACACCCTAATTGCTTGTGAGATCCTTGACATCATCCGTAGTTCATATTATGATGATCATCTTCAACTTTTATCATTCACATTATTGTGCGTCACTGGTGCAATATCTTTTCTCTTATTCTATATCAATTTTACAAGATTTGAATATTTTTTCAATAGATATGTTAATTCTAATATCCCTCAAACAACAATTTGTTTCGGGCCTAACTGAGTCCCTAGCAAATGTATGCTGCTTCGCTTGAGATCCTCCATTTTCCCTGTTTCTTTGCACCCATTTGACCCCAAGCTTCTATAAAACTTGGAAGAGAGGTTTTAGATTGTGGAGTAGCAAATCCATTAACACAATTGCAAGTAATATGATGTTTTGAAGAGAACAAAATACTAGTTAGACATGCGAAAAAAAAAGGTCTAGTGAACCTTTGTATATTGTGAAATGGATGCGTTCGTGTTCAAATTCAAAGGGTCCGGTGAATCATGATAGACAATCCATAATGGAGATAAAAATAGTTGGGTGGATAAGAAATTTCTAAGGAAAATTACTTGATTAGATAGTTTTAAGTTTTCATTTACAAAAGTAACAACTCAAAGTTTCCCTTAAGAAAACTTAAAAAAATGGTAAATCCTGAGGTCGAGATTTCGAGCCTCTCTCACCCCTTCACGGATTCACCGGTAAAAACTGAAAACAGCTTTTCAAGGTTGAATTATAACGTTGCACTCTTGAGTCTTGAGCTAGTGAATTGAATTCTTTTAAAACTTATCACCCAAAAGAAAATTCTTACCAGCAATGATAGTTTAACCGCCATTTATAAAACCCAAAAAAGAAAAGAAAAACGAAATTATTCATTAAGTGCACACGTGTTCTTTAGACCAGCAATAGTCAAAGTCAATATTGTAATCTCTAGTACAGCTGGAAGGCAGTGAGAAAGAAGAGCATTATAGAAAGAGATGTTACTAGCAACGCAGTGGTTGCCATAGTTGACGTTTGAAGCATCAGCGACTCGCCAGCTATCCTGATGCACAGAATCTGAAAACAACGTCTTCAGAGCCACGAAACTATAAAGGAGGTGTGGAATTTGGATCCTTCAACCACAAAACAACCATGTCTTTCTCTCTTCGATTCCTATTCTTATCTTCTCTTTTGCTCCTGGCTTCCCTGTCCGAAGCAAAACAGAGCTTCCGTCCCAAGGCTCTGGTTCTTCCAGTATACAAAGATGCTTCCACACTTCAATATCTCACCACCATCAAACAGAGGACTCCACTGGTGCCAGTCAATGTGGTTCTTGATTTGGGAGGTCAGTCTCTCTGGATTGATTGCTACAAAGACTACATCTCATCCTCTTACCACCCTGCCCATTGCTACTCCTCCCAGTGCTCCCTCGCTAACTCAACCTCCTGCACAGGATGCTACTCTACTCCTGGACCTGGTTGCTACAACAACACCTGCGACGTCATCGTAGACAATGCGGTCACTCGCACCGCCACCGCCGGAGACCTCGGTGATGATGTGCTATCGGTCCAATCCACCGATGGATCCAACCCTGGTCGACCCGTCACTGTATCTCACTTCCTCTACGTCTGTGCCCCTACCTTCATCTTAAAAGGTCTCGCTAGCGGCGCCAAGGGAATGGCCGGACTGGGTCGCACCCGCATCTCATTGCCCTCTCAATTCTCCGCAGCGTTTAGCTTCCACAAGAAATTCGCAATCTGTCTCTCGACTTCCACTTCCACCTCTAACAAGGCCAAGGGTGCTTTGTTCTTCGGCGACACCGGTCACTACAAATTTCTCCCGGGTTTCGATGTCTCCACCAGTCTTGTCTACACGAAGCTCTTCATCAACCCCGTCAGTGGTGCATCAGCTTACACATCAGGTGATGCTTCGGCGGAATATTTCATTGGAGTCAAGTCCATCAAAGTCGACGACAAAGCAGTGTCGTTGAATACATCTTTGCTGTCCATCAACAGCAGCACCGGCTACGGTGGCACCAAGATCAGTACCGTCAGCCCCTACACGGTAATGGAGACTTCCATATACAAAGCCGTAACCGAAGCATTCATCATGGCGGCAGCGTCCAGGAACATCACCAGGATAGAGGCTGTGTCACCTTTTGGGGTGTGCTTCAGCCTCAAGAACGTCTATGGTACCCGACTAGGAGCTTCGGTGCCGACAATCCAGTTGGTGATGGAGAGCGACAGGGTTTCTTGGAGGATATATGGGGCAAACTCCATGGTTCAGGTGAACGAAGATGTAACCTGTCTTGGGTTCCTGGATGGAGGCTCCAATCCGAGGACATCTATAGTGATAGGTGGACATCAGCTTGAGGATAATCTGCTACAGTTCGATCTTGCCACCTCCAAGCTTGGATTCAGTAATTCTCTACTCAGCTATCAAACCGCTTGTTCCAACTTCAACTTCACTTCCACAGCTTGACCTACTAATTTGTTCAACCCAATAAATAATGTTGTTTACGTTGAGAAAATGGATTACATGTAGCCATGATTGATTTAAACAAAGACGAAATTGATGTATTAAGCTAAGGTTGCCAACTCCACCATTTTGATTTTCCTTGGTTAAAACCAATTCATTTCAAACTTTTCGTGGTTTCTGACCATAGATATTCAATTATTTGTCTTCTAACCATTCATCTCACATTATTTATGCATTCTCTAACTTTCTCTTTCTTCTTTTACACAGAAATTTTTAGATTTTTGGCTGCCCGCATAGGTAGATTGGTTCCCTTTCGAGGTCGTGGGTATGGCTGTGGACAAGGTTAGGCTCACGAACCCATTGACCCAGGTATTTTAGATCTGAGGAGGCCCAAATGCTTTACTTTTCCCGCTTCAAACACTTACTCATAGAGTATGGGCGTCCTATTATCTTTGAAGAGCTCACAGAGTTCAAGATAGCAGAGAGGTTCAAGGCTATTGGATGGGGTAGAATGCTAGCCTTGAACAATACAGCTTATCCCATATTATTTAGGTTATTCTACAGTAACTTGACCTTCTTTGACCAATCCATAGGTGATAATGATATTAGGCTGATCGTCTAGAGTAGGGTGAAGAACACAAAGATCCACTTCTTTACTCGTACTCTGGCACCCATTCTTGGAGTTCCTTATGTCCATACTGAGAGAAGATCGTTTCCACCACGGAGTGAGTCAGGCACTCATTTTCTCGGCTTTATGTGATGACACATGCATAGATGTCACTTCAGTGGTAGAGTTGCTTCCATCAGCCAAGCTCATCTCACGGATCGTTAGAAGAAACCTCGTGCCTAAAACAAGGCACCATACTGAGATTTCATTGATGCAGGGCCCTAGTGACATTTGCCATCTACATAGGGTATCGCATGGATTTGGCATTCATACTTTAGAATGCTATGATTTATAGTGTATCATCCAGGAGGGGCAAACCTGGTTATGGATGTTTATTGACTCAAATCTTCGAGAACTTTAGCATTGCCTTCACTGGAGATGAGGTGATTCCTGTCGAGTTCGAGGCTACTACCGTCACCAACTAGTTGCACAGATGCACCTACTAGGAGGGGCTCATTCACCAAAGATGCTTGAAAGTGCAGAGGAGGAGGCAAGATGCGATGATGCTGAGGAGGAGGAGGGTGCTAATGCCATAGATGAGGATGTGTAGGACCAGGACCAGGGAGAGGTACTGCCACCATCCTAGTTTAAGGGATTTTTATTTGCTGCAGCAGTTGCCTGCTGCCGCCGGCGGTCTTGATTTCGCCACGTCAGCAAAATTTTAATGAATGGTTGAGATTTAAACCATGAGAATTTATGTGTAAATATTAATTTCTTTTTTCACATTTTAAGGAATTAAATTTTATAAATTTACAGATTAAGTCCCTCAATACCCAAACCCTTATTCGTACAGCTACCCATCGGAGAAGAGTAGAACGAACAAGTCTAAAACAAAATCGAATCAGCTTATCAAAGTGAAGGAAATCGAATGGAGAGGGAAGGGACGCCAACGAAAAAAAAGAGAGACAAAAAAAAGGGGAAAGAAGAAGAAAAAAAAAAGGAAAAACAGAAACAAGGCGAAGGAAACCAAAAAAGAAATCCCGATCACACCCCAAACAAAACCAAAAAAAAAAAAAAAAAAAAAAAAAAAAAACCAAGAGGCGACCCAAAGGACAAGCAAAAGCGAGAAGACAAAGAGAGAAGGATAGATTAATAAACCTCATGGTTAAATTAACATCCATTAAAACGAGGGAAATCAAGACCGTAGGCGGCAGCAGTAGTTGCAAATAAAAATCCCTAGTTTAAGGTAGGTGGTCCATCCAGAACCCAGGGTATTCAGGAGGAGACTACCTAGACTTTCCACGAACCAACTTTACCAGGACCAGTTCAAGTAGGGGATGCACTTCTGGGTGAGCTATTGACTTGTGTCGAGCATATAGAGCAGCAATAGACAATGATGAACCAGCAGCAAGGAGGAGTGCACTAATAGCATTTGACAGTTGAGGCATGTACCCACCACCAACACCACAGGACTAGATTCAATTTTTTTTATTTTTTTAAAATTTTCTTTTTTGATTCCCAGCCTAGACAGTTTGACTTTATTACATTTCCAGTTTCTTGATGATTTTGTAAAGCATGAGTTTAGCATGCCTTAACTCATCTATAGAAACTTTTTTATATTAATGAAAATTCCCATTATGCTTATTTCACTTTAAATTATTGCCTATTATGCACTTTCTTGTTGTTTATTACTCTAATATGTATTTCACTTTCATTTATGGTAACTTATGCAGATTTGGAGTTGATTAAGCTTCATTGTTCCATATACTACTTCCTTGTTGTACCTATTATTCACTTCTGGATCTATGACCGAGATTGCTCAGGTATTATGTGCATTATGTATTGAGCTATATAACCTGGGGCTCTGATGCCACCTCTTACACACCCTACATGACGATATTGGATCCGCCCCAATAACCCGTGACTGTGATCCACAACCACAAGATCAAGTTGCAATATCAGTAATAAATAAAGCATACAATCCCACAATCAAGAGCAAGAAATAAACAGTTCTTCAATTAATAATAACAATAAAGTTCCAAGATCCAAAAATGAATACTAAGGAGTAACTGAATAACAATATGTGAGCGGAAGCCAAGAAAATAGTCTCATTGTTGTTTACAATTCTTCTCTCCCAAACTATTTGAAAAGTCTAACGACCCCCTAACTTGGTGAACAAACATAAACAAAATCCCAACCTAGGACAATATGCTCTTATAAGTAGCCATCTAAGTCTCAGAAGTTCTAAACTCCGTAGGGACATTCTCAGCAAGAGCAAGACTCTCTATGCCTTGAAGTATTCCCCTAAGGGTTCATAGCTTGATTTTGTCGGCGTCAAACTCTCTTGAAGAAAGGTTCCCTCATGACCTGCAAAGTAATATGAAGAAAACAAGAAATTCACAAGGACCAAGTTTTAGAGAACTCATTAAGGCAACAACCACATGCATACCACAATCGCATGAATATAAGAAGATGAATAATGCAATGATATGCTAAGTATGCAGCTAATGATATAACCATGCTAGTCTCTATCTAGATAGACATGCATTAAAATATACATCAGCCCTCCTCTAGGTAGGTCTCGTCATTCTAATCACTCACGGGTTGGCTACCACTTTTGGGATCCTAGATAAAAGGTATGATCCACATCATCACCTTGTTTAAGGTATAGGTTCTCACTCTCTCACCACAACCATTGATATGAAGTATTGGAACATGTTAGGGATTCTAAACCCAATGCAAAGCCATAGAATAATACACTACATGTGGTTCAGATACCTTTCCTCATGCCTAGTGATGTTTTGGTATAGTATCCTTCTCAACCTAAGAATGCTAATCCTCACAGACTGGCCACCTCAATTGGATTAACACTTCGTAACCCTATGGTCATCCACATATGTCGGGCGGCGGATGTGTTTCATGTCTCCTCATGACACCCACGCCATCTTTTAGGCCCCCATGAGTCCTACTCTCAACATATGCAACCCTACCATTGCATGACAACAATGGACCTGTAGCTCTTCATGGACTGGTTTCTATTTTGGACGCCCACAGGACCCAACCACTACCATCATGGATCACTCGGCTTCAATTTCCCTACCAAAAGAGTAGTAGCATGTAATGGGATAACCTAACCATGCATCTAAACCTCCTAACATGAATGACATAAACTAAGGAATGTATTCAAATGCACCAGAGACAATGGTCCATACCACAATCCGTGATTTTCAAAGCTAGGGATACCAATCCAAGCATTCCCCAAGTCAAAGTCACACAACCATCATATCACATCATATATTAAAGTAAAGAACAATGATTATTATTTTATAATTCAAATAAGGAAAATAAATATGCATAAACAGTAAATACAATATACCAAAGTATTACAGACATGCTTGAAACATTACAAAAGTCAACAAATCAATCAAACAAGCATAATATGTAATTGTTTCCTTACCCGACTTAATGGATAAAAGCTAATAAACGACCTAGATCCTAACAATCAAATATTTTGCTAGATCCTAGTAAGTTATATAGTTTATGTTCATAAAGTTCCACTTAGATTTAGGAATAAAATTGGGCAAAATCAACATCGAAATAAATTTTGTGATTCACTCGGTCGCTTGGGCAGGGTGCTTGGGCTGGTTGGTTCAATCAACCACCTGTAGCAACTGCTAGGCCCTCTAGCAATATTCCTAGTTTGAAATTCAAAGCTCTAATCTCCTATTTTAGATAATCTTTAGGATGACTCTAGCCTTAGATCCCATCCCTAAAACACTAACAAAACATCCCCTCCTACAAGAACATGGAAAAATCTCCGAGAGTATCTACCATTAAAATAGATATATGATTTATCATCTTGGAATGATTTAATTGGAATCATCGACAAACAAATAATTTTCCCAAATCAAATCCTCTCCAACATAGGTTACACAAGAAAAACTACCCCCAAGAGATTAGTATCACAAAGGAAGAGGGAGTTAGTTTGTAATATTCCCCGTGATCCTAACTCAAAACCCGAATTGTAGGTTTGAGTACCTGAGCCTCTAGTTGGGAGAAATTGTGGGCCATCCAAATTGAAGCCCATGTTTTGTCTTGGGCTTGGCCAATCAACCCCCTTGAGCAACCACCCCCAGTACTTTCAATACTTGGGCGCTTTGCTCTCTCTGTTGGTCCCAAAGATTGATAAGCCTAAATATCATTTAAAAGTCTCTTACCTTACTCATATGCATCTCCAAACTCCGTCTTCCTTGCACTAGATATCCATGCCCAATTCATAGGGATTCTAACTTGATCTTCTTCCGTTTCTAATCAAAGCAGATTCTTCACCATCTTCACTTAGGTTCTAGGTTCTGGAACCAATTCATGGGCTCCAATTAGATGGCCCACAACTTCTTCCAACTTGATGCTTGGGTCTTTGAACCTGCAAACTCTGGTTTCATGTTAGGATCATAGGGGTTATTACACAAAGAATGAGGAACACTCATTGGGAAACTCATTTGAAATGGGTGAGGAAAGGCCCCAAATTTCGGAGTGGCTTTCTACCTGTAGACTCTCCACTTGATATAGTTGGTGGATACAATAATGACCAGCTGATGATGTTGTATCAAATGAGGGTTCAACAGGGGTGATTGGGACCAAATAGAGGAGGGATTTTGGAAGATGGATATTCTCACATGGCCACTAACATGTAAAAATTGGTAGAAATCAGAATACAACAACCCACCTCGGAACCATGAATGAATCGAATAAAAAACCTAAACAAGGTGAGGATGAATTGGATGCTATCACATACTTCCTTATGCTATGAGTGATGTGTATATTGTGATATGAATGTGAAGCTATGTATGACAAGATGACATCAAAGAAAAGGAACATGCGGGTCCCAAATTCAACATACACACTATGCTTATGTGGTTAATGTCTCCCTTACTAGTATATCAGTGCTTTATGTGAATGTAACATGATCATGAGTTATTAGGGGAAATGCATCCTCATAATATGTCGGGGGTAGTGGCTACGTCCATTGCATCCAAATACTCATGCATCTCATATCATCATGCATGTGTTCATACTCATCCATGTCCATATAGTTGCACTCAGGACCAATCCTAGAATGCAACCGCCCTACCAATAGGGAAATTGAGGTTGGCAACTTGTGGTATGGAGTAGCGGTAATAGTGGTCGCCGAACAGAAGGAATGAGAGTCGTGAGGGGATATTTGGTACCCTAATGTACTTTCATGCTATACCAAGATAGTAGGGCTTGAGGTAGTAGTATAGAGTTGTTGAGGTGTACACCCAAGATTGTAGGTGCACACCCAAGATTGTAGGTGCTTGAGGATTTACACTCCTAGATTGGCGAGTGGTGCTAGGCCAAGATAGCAGGTACTTGAGGATGGTATCCCCCAACCATGGAGTGCACCCGAAGTTGAGATTTCACATTGGGCTAAGTAAGTCCTAACACGCCCTAGCCCAAGCCAATGGTCAAGCATTTTATTTTCATGAGTGTATGATGAGTGTATGATGAGGATGATGAGTGTGGTGAGAAGAGATGATGAGAGTGGACCAAGAATCCCTTAACCCTGATTGTGGGTGGAGTGTAGCCTTTGCCCTAAACCCCCAATCGTGCATTTTCTATTCATGGACTGAGAGGCCATCCCTAAGGACTAGTATTTGTTAAGGCATGTTACCAATGTTAGAGAACCACATAACATGTATGTAACGAATGGCATGTAGGATAACATCATATGCATTTGGATGTGCTTGTTTACTCCTCACAAGTTCTGTGGAACTCATCCCCTTGGGGATTCTTCCTTTTAGATGCCAATGTAGGGCTTGAGATTGTACCTGTGGGGGAAGCTATGAAGACAAAGGAGTCTAGTGCTGCAGAGTCAGATGTGTAGACAAAGGAGTCTAGTGCTGTAGAGTCAAAGGAGACACTCATGCCAATTCACAATGCTACCTGGTGTTGTTACACACGATCCATTGGATCGCAAGTCTCCTAGGGTTGGGATTTATAAAAGAGGGAAAGTCTTGCCCAAAGAATAAGAATTGGGAAAAACTTTATTACTTTCAAGTATTGGATAACTGTAAGCTTAACTTGGTTAACTACTTCACTCAGTAGCAAACTTAGTAAACTAATGTGAATTTTGCTATCTCCTGTTGTGGATACCTTGGATGTGCATCAATTATGGTGTATCCAGCTAGTCTAAGAGGGGGCCTTTGCGGAATCCCGTGCTGTTGAGCTGATTTGGATAGCCCTGTTGGGATGTGACAGTATGTGGAGCGGATTGATTGAAGGATTCCCCTGCTACAGGCAAGCTAATCCAATAACCAACTTTCTTGTGAAATCAGCTACAAAGGATCAAACTTCTTCCCCTATAGGGGAGTGGCCTCAACATATTATGAAGGAATTGCATTGGGATGCTTTAGAGCTCCCAAGGTTCACGTTCTAGTAGTTGCATGGTATACTTGTGTATTGCTTACTTAGTTTATTCTTTTGGAATCCGTAAGTTTGGGTGTATGTGGGGCAATTGCTATTGTAGGGATGAGTCTTTAAGGTTCTTGAGTGTGTGTATTACAATCTTATTTTTCTAATAAAAGTCTGATCCTTTATTCAAAAAGAAAATAAAAGTAAAAATGGAACAACTAGAAGCTCCTACAACCAAGGAGCACATGAAACCTAGAGAATATGTAGCTTGAAATGCCAATTTCATCAATCAACTATGATCATGCTAGGAATTACAAGAAAAACTAAAAGGGAAAATGAACTTTGGTCATGCTAAAAAAATTAATTACAAGAAAATAACGGAAAGTTACCACGTTCTCCCTTGAAGTATGATATTTTTCATTCACCCGTCAATTTTTTGAAAATTACATATACAACCTTGTCTTTAAAACTAGGTAGCATCTAAGCCTAAACTATTAGAATTATAATTTTCTTAATACCATGACAAATTCATTTGATTAGAAACGATATTTTTTTTATCAATTTAAAAGTTGGTGCACGGTCAAAGGGAGGGAGGGAGAGCTAGGGTTGCAAGTTTGGCCCTAGCGTCCCTAACCTACCCTGAGCTCACCCTGAACCCAAATAGAATTTGGCCTAAAGATTTTGGCCCTAAGGGCGGGTTAGGACCAAAATATTCTAACCCTAAAATAGGGCCAAGGGTGGACCTGGGATTATTCTTTGGTCCACCCGGTTAGTCCCGACTCATCCCTGATTTTTTGTCCCAACCCACGCCCTGATTCTGGCCTTGACTTTGTCCATAATTTTTTGCCCTGGCCCAAGCCTTGATCCAAGCATTGATTCTGGCTCTAATTTTGCCATTTTATTAGCCTTGATATTGGCCCTAATCCTAACCCTAATTTTGGCCTTGATTTGAGTCTGGATCCTCCACCCACCTTCACATGTGTCAATGCTTGACACATGTCAAATCTTTAAAAATATGATCCTTATGATTCACTTTTTTCACTTACCATTAGAAATTGTTGACCAAAAATCTTGATTAATTGGTGTTTTGTGATTGGAGATAGTCCATCTTCTTATCATATTTTTTGTGGTAAATCATCCTCCATCATTCATGCCAAAGCCCTTGTGTATTCTTTTCTGATCATCTAACCGTTTGAGATTCTATGTGTTTGTTGTTCAAATAAATGTCATGCATTTGTTTTCTGTTGAAATATAATGGAGGCATATCAAGGGCCATATGCATCAAGAGGAGGACCAATGTTGTTGGGTGAGGTGACTGATGTTGTAACTCTAAAAAACCTTAAAACTATTGGTTATGCATTTTAAATAGGTAGTTACAAGTTTGAATTGAAACATGATATTGTATGGTTTCCTATTTTTCATTTAAAGGTAAGGACTATAGTAAGGATGCAATAAAACTTTCTTCATTTTAATGGTAGCAC
Organism: Hakea prostrata; assembly: GCF_041222555.1. Lineage (NCBI taxonomy): Eukaryota > Viridiplantae > Streptophyta > Magnoliopsida > Proteales > Proteaceae > Hakea > Hakea prostrata. The sequence goes on from NC_142600.1 coordinate 34,491,073, forward strand.
CAACACTTTTTGGTGATTTCTTTTAATTTAAGAAAACACGCCCCCAAAAGGAGCCAAAACACACACCCCCATATGTTTAAAAACACAGACACCCCAATCAATAAACAACTAGTCCACAATGAAACCATAGTCCACTATTATTAAATTCCAAAAATGCCCTATGTAAAAAAAGGCCAAATGTATTCTCCCCTCACCGGCCTCCACCCCGTGATTACCGCCGCCCAACACCGCCCGGCGCCACGACGAAAATGGATTCGACCGGGCGAGAACCAAGCTCCCCCACCGGGAGCCATGGCCGAAGGACTATGTCGATCTCCAAGCTACCCATGGGAGGCAGGGCTAACATGACACCACGGCGCCGGGGGCGATGGGACGAATGTCACCCTGAAGATAGTGGGATGAGAATCAGCCCTCCAGGGCAAGAGGAAGAAGTGGAGTGAGAAAGATAGATGACCGCCTTGTCTCATGCCGAGCGCAAACACCGATGCACCGTGTTCGATTTTATTGGGCTGGTTCCTATCACTCTCGATAACTCTTTCCTTCAAAACGCAAGACAGAAGAGAAAAGACCCCGAGAGTATCATAAATCGCTTGCATCTTGGATGGATAAGCAAACAAGAAGAACAAGGAAGCCATGAAGGGACGAACGGTAGGTATTGTGACCAAGGAACGGGAAGAGAAGGATGGAAGGGACAACAATGATTAGCTTTAATCTAAAAAAACAATAAACAAAAGGACAACGGGAGGGCAAAACCCCCCGCCGCCGCCCGGAACAGGCCCCGCGCCAAAGAAACGGAGAAACACAAGCCTCCGGCGGGGATGGGAAGCGCGAACCCCCGGACAACCAACGCGAGGCCGGAAGCGATTCGGAGCGCGCGGAGGGGGGCGGGAGAGAGAAACATTGGCCTTTATAAGGGCATTTGGATATAAAAAAACGGGGACAAGGCAATACAGGACAGTATGTTTATGAATTGGGGTGTTATGTTTTTAAACATAAATGGGGTGTTAGTGCTTTAATGCCTCCATTTTGGGGTGCCTATGCAATTTGCTCTTTAATTTATTATTGACTGGAAATTTAAAACTTCGTGTAGGGTTTTCAATTTCCATCATCAAAGCAATGAGGGACTTTCAAAGCTCAATATGGAATTATGGAGTGTGAATTTATTTATGTTTAAAGCAACATTATGAATTTATTGACTATTTTATCATTTTGTAAGAGCTTGAATCATCTTATATTTCTATGAATTTTTTTTTTAGTTTACTTGTGATATTTTTATGAATTTATTTTTGATATTTTAGGACAAACAAGGATAAGGCCAATTAGGTGTAGGGACAGGACCAATCAAGGCTAAGGACTGGGTTAGTCAGGGCAAATTAGGGCCAAGGCCAATTATGACCAATCAGTAGGCCAACCCAACCCAACCTAACCTGACCCAATTAGGGCCAATCAGGGCTGGAATGCGCTTGGCTTGGCCTTGCGTAGGGCTTAAAGCTAGGGACAATAATCATTGGCCCTGAATTAGGGTCAAGGCAGAAATGGGCTCAAATTAGAACATATAGGGTAGAGTTTGGATTGCAAAAACTTGGCCTAGTTGCAGCCCTAGGGAAAGCAAGAGAAAACTAAAAAAATTTGGTAGAGCAAGGCAAAACTAAGATTGAAATTCAGAAAGGACCAACAATTTTTTTTTTTGTTTCTTTTAAAAATAATTAAAATATATATTTTAATTGATTAATTAATATAAAAGTAATTTAAAAATCCAATAAGAAAATGAAATTACACATTTACACCATACCGTGGGTCATATACGTTTAAATGTTTCCAAAAATAAAAGGGGTAGAAACCCATTTTGTAGTGAATCTGTTTGTGCTTTTAAGTTGATTGATTGATGTTGTTTATCCTCCAAGTCTTCACTTTTTTTTTGGGTAGTAGCTCCAAAACCTTAGTTTCAGGATTGATCTCCTTCTAGATGCAACTATTGGACATGAAATGCTTAGTTTCACGGATGCTTTCTGATTTAATCGGGTCCTAAGCACCGCAAGAATACCCTGCATGGGAAGAGACAATTACTATTATAAGGTGATGCCATTTGTCTGAAGGAAGGAAGGGGAAAAAAACAGAGAGTAGTTAACAAGATATATGCTACTCAAATAGGCAAAAACATTGAAGTCTATGAATATGATATGTTAGTTAAAAGCACCTCAAAGGTCGACTACATAATTGACTTAGCAGAGGTGTTTGACGTACTTCGAACATACAAAATGAAGCTCAACCTTAAGAAGTGTGCCTTTGGAGTATCATCCAAAAAATTCTTAGGCTTTATGGTGTCTCAAAGGGGAATTGAAGCTAATCTAGAGAAGATCAAAAGAAAATTTAGATATGAAACCACCAAGGCATATTAGAGAAGTACAATGTCTTCTTGGTTGGGTAGTTGCACTGAATAAGTTCAATGCTTGAGCAAGAGAGAGGTGCCTACCATTCTTCAAAGCTCTAAAGAGTGTATCCAACCTATAGATTGAAAATTTGAACAAAGAATGCCAAAAAGCTTTTGATGAACTAAAAGAGAAACTATCACATCCACCTTTGCTCACTCGTCTAACTCCTAAGAGGGAATTACTTATGTATTTAGAAACATAATCCGTCAGTGTTGTGGCATTTTAGGAGGAAGGTAACATTCAAAATCTAGTTTATTACATAAGTCATGTGTTGGTTGATACAAACAAGCATTGGCTTTGGTGACTGCTGCATGAAAACTCTGACCATGCTTTCAGTCAAACCCTATCATTGTCCTGACTAACTTACCTCTAAAGAAGATATTGCACGGATCTGACTTAGTAGGACAACTAGTTACTTGGGTGGTCGAACTCAGTTAGCACCAAATTGAGTTCCATCCACGACCAACCATTAAAGGTCAAGCCCTAGTGGACTTTATTGTTGAAGCCCAATATTCCATGAATAAGCAAGCCAAGCATGAACTACTTCCCAAGCAAGTTAGAAGATGGACTCTATTTGTCGATGGATCTAGCAATGCGTAGGGGAGCGGAGCAGGGTTACTTCAACAAAGCCTCGGAGGTTTTGAAATTAAGTATGCACTCCACTTCAAATTTAGAGCTTCTAACAATGAAGTAGAGTACAAGGCATTACTAGATGGTCTCAGACTAGCAACAACCCTAGGGATCAAGAACTTGGAAGTCAGAAGTGATTCGCAATTGATTGTGAATCAAGTGAATGGGGCCTACAAAGCAAAAGAAAAGAGGATGAGCAAGTATCTAATCATGGTCGACTAGTATAGATAACATTTCATAGACTTGTTAGTTAAGCAAGTGCCTAGAATAGGCAATGACCACGAAGATGCACTTTCTAGCCTAGCAATAGAAGATCTGGACATCACAAAGATAGCAATTTACTTAGAGGAATTGGTAAGTCTAACCATCTGTGTGGTCAACCATATGTAGATACTAACCAAACAAGGGTGGATGGATCCTATCATTCGATACTTGTAACATGATCAATTGTCTAAAAATAAAAAGGAAGCTTGAGCAATTCAACAAAGAGCTGCTCGGTACACAATTAGAGATGGCTGACTATACAAGAAATCAATAACTTTACCACTGCTTCAATGCTTGGGGATATCAAAAGCTACCAAAGTCCTAAGGGAGATACATGAGGAAATTTGTCGAGCCTACATTGGTGCTTGAGCGCTTGCAAATAAAGTATTAAGGCAAGGGAATTTTTGGTCCACTATATAGGTAGGCACAAGAAGTTATGTTTGAAAATGCAACAAATGTCATGCTCATGACAATATACCTCATGCCCATATTGTACCATTAACATCAGTATCATCACCTATTCCTTTCGCAAGATGGGGGATAGATCTAATAGGAAAGTTACCAAAAGCTTCAAGAGGCAGAGAGTATTTGGTGGTTGTCATTGATTACTTTAAAATGGGTAGAAGTAGAACCTCTTGCTTCAATCAAAACCAACTAGATGAAAAAGTTCATCACTCACAACATTATATACAGATATGGAGTTCCAAAGATCATCGTGTCCGACCACAAAAAGTAGTTTGGGAACTAGAGTTCGAAAGACTCTGCAAAGATTAGGGGATCGAGCATTGGTTATCCTTAGTAGCATACCCTTAGAGCAACGAACAAGTCGAAGTAACCAATAGGACTATGCTCGATGGATTAAAGAAAAGGCTTGACCAGCCAAAAGGGAGGTGGGTTGATGAACTATCAAATGTCCATTGGTCATACTAAACAACCCCAAGGACGACAACTAGAGAGTCACCTTTCAAGCTTGCCTATGGGGTCGAAGCACATGTACCAGTTGAAGTCCAGGTCGGCTCCCTTAGAGAAGAAAAATTCAATGAAGAAGCAAAAATTGAAGGCATGAAGTTCAATTTAAGCCTTATTGATGAAGTAAGAGATAAGACACAATATTGTTTAGAAGCGTATCAAACCGAATTGCTACTTACTACAACAAAAAAGTAAAGATGAGGTAGTACGTTCCTGAGACTTAGTTCTTTGCCAAACAGCATAATCAGATCCAGCCAACCAAGGAAAGTTAGCTCCAAATTGGGAAGGTCCATACATAATAGTCCAACAGGTCACTCCTTGAGCATATCGCTTACGTGACCCAAAGACCGAACAAGTCATTCCTCAGTCATGGAATTCGAACAACCTCAGAAAGTAATATCAATAGTCTATCACACAATTTGAATTTCAAGGATAGATTTTATCCTAATTATGTTACATCAATTAACAACATTACCTCTCACTTTTTTCAAGCAGGAATGTTCCTTTGTAAGAAAATTATACTAATATATCATTTTCTAAAGTTTCTATGCTCAAAGGAAGCAGCAAAATATCATTCAATCACAACATCTCCCGACCACGCAAAGCCTAACAGATTGAGAACAAATTGACCTACCATGCTCGGGGGGAAGTGGTCTAGATATCTCTTAGCCTAGCAGCTTGAAAACAAATTGACTTGCCATGCTCGAGGGAAGTGATCTTGATATCTCTCAGCCTGGCAAGTTATGAAGAAATCACCTACCATGCTCAAGGGAAAAACTCAAAATATCTCGACCAAAAGTACATGAAAATTTAAAAGACAAAGATGGCTAATCTCAAGCAAGCACTAGTATCTTGAAAAGAAACAACAATAGACATGGGTCGACCATAGAAAGAGCATCATTACAAATAAAACTATTCAAGTGTTACAAAAAGCAAGAAAGATCTGTTACAAATAAAACTGTTCAAGTGTTTCAAAAGGTCAAAGATGACCATACAACAAAAATAAGAATCGAGCAGAGTAAGTTAAGAAGATTAAGCAGGAGCATCCTTGGCAGCGGTTTCCTCCTCCTCCTCACTCGAGCTCTCCTCGCCACCTTCCTAGCTTGACTAGTCGTCTCCTTCACCGACTTTTGCTTCCTCTGGGGCTGGCTCCCAATTTGAGTCTAAAATAGCATTCACCTCTACTGGACCATCCCCAGGGAAAGGATCTTTGCCAATCGCCCATAATAGAGGGGAAAGTTCCAGCTCATCAAAAGGCCTGGGTCAACGAAATCATTGAAATCGGACACGACAAGAATCGGTTGATGAGTTAGAACATCCTTGTACCTGTATCTCCGACCATAATTAAATCCGAGGCCCAACAACTTCTGCCATAAACTCAAGACATTTTTTGGTTCAAACCCAATGCCTTAAAACTTCGGTGGAGAGATCCTTGAAAGAAGCTGGAGAGGCTCGAGCAATACAGGATTGGAGATCCTCTACTTCAGCACAAGCAGTTGCTCTATCCCTTATATGGTTTCAAGTTGGCTAGAAGTGTCTGCCAACAATTTATCTTTCTCCTTCAATTTATCCTCTAACGACCTGACACGTTCGGATAATGCTTACTCTGAGCTTCCAACTCAGCCACCATTACAAGAAGAGAAGCTTCCTTTCCTGCCAAACCTTCATCTCAACACTTAAGGATCGACACCTCGACCTGTTTTTTCTTCAAGTTGTCCTGGAAATTATGCATCGACAGATGATCCTACTGAGCAATTTCCAGACAAGAACCCAAGGCTTGGGTAAGGTTGAGCATTCTGAAGAAACAAAGCCATAAAAGTAGGCTCAAAACAAAAGGAAATAAGAAGTATAGAAATGTTAAAAAAACACATACTTTGTAGCAACATCATATCTTCTCAAAGGAGTCAATCTCTCCATGAATTTCTGGTTAGTCAAGAGAAGGACGTTAGAAAGCCACTCCTTGGCCACTAGAGTTCCCCCTGGTTGTTACACAACACACTGGACTCTATTATCAATGACCAGTCCGGAAGCAACAATGGCAGTCGAGCTTGAGAAGAGCTCTGGGGAACTGAACCAATGGCCCCGGCTTGAGCAGAAGAACTTGGTCGCTCTTTAGCAGAAGGATGAGCATCATAAACAACTTTCTTTCTTTTCTTCACAGAGGAAGTTTACTCAGTCCAGAAACATTTCTCTTGGTCAGACGCAAGTTTGACTTCTTGCCGACTCTGGATTGTTCTCTTTGGAGCTCGAGGAGGAGGACCAGAAGGTGCACTAGATCGACCTTTCGATCCTTGAGCCTTCTCAGGTTGGTCAGGTGTTTCTCCTTGACCTCCTTTATCTTGGCAGCCCTTGCCTTGGCACAAGCAATGGGACTTAACAACACTGCAAGAAGAAAAATGAAAGAGGTTAAAATCCGAGCAAAGGTAGATGCAAATTTTTTCATTAAGATTATATGAACACTTACCAGGTAAGAAACCATAGAAATTTAGAATATCTGAGTATTCCGAGCAATGGCCGTTCACTGCTTGAAGGTTCTTGTCCTCGGTTGAATCTAGAGGATTTTGTCTTTAGCCCTGCTCTTGGGAGGAGAAAGAAGAGGAGGGTCGTTCGACCCTTTGACAGGTCCATTACTCCAAATGGTCAGGAATGGGGGTGTATTGGGTGGTCAAACATAAAAAAACTCTGGGCACCAACCCTTAATGTTGGAAGGGAGCATTCCATTGCCGACGAAGTTCCCGTTCCACCTTGATTGGCTAGATGGCCTCTTGGATAAGTAGAACCATCCACTCTATTCCATCTTCTTAGCCTTATAGAAATGAAGGAACAGAGCCAAAGCGGGTAGAACTTTAACCGACTCTTGCTGACAAAATCCCTAGAAACATATCATGTTTTGCTAGCTGTTTGGAGCTAGCATCCCTTGGCACATTTCAAAATGACACAAAATCTCAGCTAAGATAGGGTGCATAGGAATTCTAAACCCACTCTTGAGGGTATCCTCATATAGGACAAATTCACTTGGATGACATTTATTAGCTCGCTCAGACTTGTTTGGGACCCTAAGACCATAATCTTGAGGAATGTTGTACTTATTTCTCAAACACTCTAGTCTCTCTTCGGTCATCTTCAAAGTTTGGAATTTTGGTCTTGACTTATTTAGGTCGAACTCAATATCGTGGGGAGAAGGATCTTTTGCCTACTTGACCTTATACTCTTCATCTGAGAGACTATCCACCCATCTCTTCCTTCCAGCTTTGAACTTAGATCTAGCACTAACTATAGACCTAACTCGAGCACTACAAGGGACACTACAAAAAATTAATTTTAGTGGCGGTTTAAACCGACGCGGAATGCACCACAACCATTTAATATTGGCAGTTTTGGGTAACGCGCGTGTAACGTGCAAATAGTGGTGGTTTTAAAAACCACCACTAAATATATGAATATATAATGGGGGAAACAAAAGGACACTAATATTATTATCTTTAGTGGCGGTATACAACAAACTACCAATAATAGTCTCTTATTTAACGGGAAACTGCCACAATTGTTGTTATTTAGTGGCGGATCTCACATAAACCGCCACCAACTATCCATATTTAGTGGCGGAATGTTTGGAACCGCCACTAATTCTACATATTTAGTGTGTAACTAATTCATATTTAGTGACACTACATGTGATAACCCCGTTGGTAAATTACCCCAATTAGTGGTGGTTTTGTGTTTACCGCCACCAAATAGGTTAATATTTTTTTAAAAAAATTTCCCCTGCTTTTGCATTTATTACTGTAAGATAGTACAAATACATAAATAGAAAGAAAATTCAAGAAAGCTAAAAGTATTTAAAGAACAAAATTTAAGAAAAATAATATCAAATACATATTAATCAAGTCAACTTGTGTACAAATATACAAAATTTAAGAACAAAAAAATCAAATGAAGAGTTTAATAATCAAGGCATCAATATTCAATATGTCAAATTCATGCCTCAAAATAGTAGTCAAATCAAGCTACAAATCCTCTAATGGAACCCTCATCCACTAGCATCTCTGAATTCAAACTCATGCAAGATCAAATTCTACACTTTCAATCCGTTTTACTTTGTATACTGAAGTGTCCTCATGAGAAGTACTAAAATGCATAGAAGAGGTAGACAGCAGTTGAGTGAAGAGGTAGACAGCAGTTGGCCAAAACATGTATAGATAGACTCTTGTAAATGGAATCACTCAAAATCATTATCCATGTTCGGTCAAGTCATCTCTTGGTTTGATGTTCTCTTTTGAGTCTTGGGCTTTGTCAAGGGAGGACCACCAATATCTTTGCACATTTGAAATTCAAAATGTTATCGATGGGTATAACCCCAAAAGAACACATTATTATCTACAGAGTGTGAACTAGTGAGGAAAATCTAAGCATCAGCTCATTCAATCAATTCAACAAAGCTATCATTAGCAATACAAAACAAAATTGTAGAACCATGTAAAGTTTGGGTGGCAATAGATTGGATCTGAGTTTGTTTGACCCATCTTTGTTCGCTTGACTAGATTTACATTCTTTACCCATGACTTCCTTTTAACACCCAGGGCATTGCACTTAATTGTTGGATCAACATGTTCCCCTGAAAAATAACAGAAAAATGCTGACAAGGAACATGTACAGGAACACTCTTACACATTTTCTGGGAACATGTACAAGAACACTCTTAAGCAGAGGAATAATACTGCAATCACAAGACAAGGATCCCTCATTAAAATCTCCTCTCCTGAAAGAACAATCCCAAGTTGAGGGGATGTTTTTTCAGCTCCAAAGCTACTAGGTTGATCCACAGCAAAATATCCATCTAGCTCAAACCCTAATTTTGAGGCAGCAAAAATTATAAGGCCCTCAAATTTAAACAAGGAAAAGAGGAGCATGGAGTTAATTATTCTCAAAGGATCCCTACCTGTCAATCTCTTATACAACTATGTGAGGGAGGACAGATCTTTTGGACCTTGACACCGCACACTTGTTAATACAAATGACCATACACCATGATGAACAAATTAACTTAAAATGAAAAAAGCAATGAAGAGAACATTTTTTTAAGGTTTTCTAATGAAGAAAACATTAAGTGGGAAACCTAGAAGACCTTCTCCAACGGCATTTGCCCCCCACAAAGACACTGTCTCAATTGCTTTAGCAAGTACCTTAGGGACATGCACCTTGCTCTCAAGTTCTTGATGTTTTTTCATTTTTTCATCTTTAAGTTCAAAGGCTTTCTTGCTAAAAATACTTGAAATGGTAAGATATCTTTGGATCTCTTCATCAAACCTCTTCAACTTAGCTCTCTCAGCTTCCCTCTTCATGTTCATTTCTAAAAGAATCTCATCTGCAGCAATATTATAAGGGACTTCCTCAACCCTTTGTCTTAACCAACCAACCTCCCATCCACTTTGCTCAGCATCCAACACTTCTTCTTGCCACTTCTTTACTGTCTTTCTATCCAAGCTATTGTAGCCTATTGTGTGCATCTCAAGAACTACTTTGCAGATAAGAGCAACAATTGCAAAATGGATCTGTATTGATTGAAGAACACTGTTGACTCCATATTTATCCCATATAGCCTTTGTTGTGTCCATAAGAGCTGGTGCAACTTTGTAAGGCATTGTAGCAGCTGCAAAGGGATTAGAAAATGCTATTATATCTGAGGTTCCTCCACGATCACCCAAGATATCCCACTCGATACCTGGATGCTCATGAACGTTCAATACCCACAAGAAGACGAAAAAGAAGAAGAAAAGAATGCAAGATTCTCCACGTGAATATTATATATCCAAAAAGATCCACAAGAACAATAATTCTTTTAAAAATAAAAACCACATGAAAAGTAACTCATCCAATAAATGTTAATATGGAAGATAGAGTGTGGCAATGCCAACACCAAAAATTTTGACCGAGAGACCTATTCCTTGCAATGAAAATGCACCAATTAGTAAAATAAAGCAACTAATAAATTAATTTATGCAAGTTAGATAAACACAAAAAGTAACGATGAATAATGTCTTACCAAACAAGAACTGTGAGTACTTATGTGCAACCTACAATCCTATTTAACTTGATTAGCTGTTGTTCAATTACAACATAAATAAAAGTTAATTTTCAAATCAATTATACATGCTTAGTTCTTAGCTAAATTATATGTAGGTAAAATGAAACATAATGGTTTATCATTACCTAATACAGGATTCTTGTCCAATGACAATTTTGCAAATAACTCCACTTTCTCCTGCAATGCATCATATTTTTGAGCATTTAATTTCCTTTCTTCTTCTCTTTGTCTCTTTTCCTCTTCTCTTTCTTGTTCAACTTGTTGGAGTTTTTTAGTCAACTCTGCAAGTCTACCATCCAACTCCTTGTTTTGTTGGGTTTTTGTTAGTCCTAAATCTTTTGGACTTACTCTTGCTCCTAACAAACGTACCCAACCATGGGTATCTAGTCCCAAATGAGTGGTGAAGATACTTTCAAGGACTGGAACGTCATTTCAATTCTCTTCAGGCAAATTAGCCAACTCTTCATTTATCACTCTCTAATCATTAAACATTTCTCAACCAAGTGACCAAGTTAGCTCACTAAAGACTCCAATATCATATCATTCATGCATACATTAATCTTATACTTAAATGCATACAATTATTTTAGCTGAAGTAGGATCAACAGGAGTTTGATCCTTCCTTGTATGTGTATCAAACAACATTTTTATCCTTGTAGGGTCCAAACCTTCAGGATGCTCCTTTTTCTAAATAAATCCAACAAAAAATAAATAAATAAATAAAGATAAAAATGTTAACTAATTCTTTGCATACATGTTCACAATAATTTAAATAGAGTGTCATTTCATAAACGTGCCTTCATGCAAAATCATTGTGCATAGCTTCTTCAACCACAAGTATGAGTCATCTTTTGGAGCTTTCTAATGCCAGTATTAACATGACGCATCTTCTACATAATAACAAAACAATTAAAAGGTTAACATTATATAACATTGACTCTTATTTATAAAATGTATGTTCACAAATAAATGACATCTTACCGTGTTCTTTTCACTATTCCATATGTCTATAAGCTCTTTCCAATGATCTAATGGAACCACCGCTAGACAATTATTGATTGCCTTATCAATACTACCAACATCATCATAAAACTCTTTTCTTAACTCCCTTTTAAAGGCCTTCCATTGCAGCCCCATTTTGACATATACCCATTTCTTACCCAAAACATCCACTCGATATCTCTCCTGCAAGAAAAAAGAATCATTTATCAAAAAAGAAACATCTTAGTTGTAAATACTAATGCAAGTAAGATTGTTAATCATTTTACCTAGATTTTATGCTTCCTTGTAGTGAATGGGTACTTTCCTCAAATCGTCATAGTTATAGAGGAGGTTCATGCCATTTCTTACTTGTGTCCCTAGGTAACTAATGAATTCTGCTACGTAGCCATCATTCCCCTGTCCATATACATTAACCATGACATGCCTTATTACCTTCAGATCCATCCTTTTTGTCTTCAAATACACATTTGGAACCCTCTTATGACGTTTCACTACAATTGAATTCTAATATATGAGAAACAAATTAAAGACACATAATCCAAATAAATAAAAAATTATAAGCATATCTAAAGCATCCTCACTCAAAGTTGCAATGCTTGAAGGAGTAGAATCCATTGGATCCATTAAAAGTCACAAGGTGAAACACTAATAAAGAAAAACTTGTAGATGTATAGCATTATATTATCATTAGACATTCAATTACAACATAATAGGCAATTAGAATAAGATGGTGAGTGAGTTGTATCAACAAAGACAAATCTGAATATAATATCTTGCACACAAAACAAATGCATTAAGAAACTTGGAATATAAGATTAACTTGGAAAATGAAATACTAAGAATAGTAAACTACTTATAACTAAAAAAAAAAAAAAACACAAACCATCCAACAAAAACACATCTGATCATATTCTAATTTAAAATTGAGTTTGTATTAAGCAACTCCATAGGGGTGTCAATTATTATTCCATCAACATATGTCCTTGTCCAGTTAAGACTAGGATTACCAACAACCATTTGTCCAATATTTTGACTACTTAAAAGAGAGAATTGCTGGTATGTTTGACTTGTATCTTCAGTGACATCACCTTCCATATCATAATTATCATGTACTGATGATTTTAGAGCAACCAACCAACCAAATAGGCCTCAAAGGATCCGATGTATAAAACACTTGCTCTGCTTGTGGAGGGAACACAAATGGGTCATCCATCTCACTTTTTCTAGAATGCATCAAATAATTAAAGTTGACAAGGGTAAACCCAATATTATATTTCTTTACTCCTCTCTCAATGTCAGCCCAATCACAACTAAATAAAACAACTTTGAGATTTGTTGAATATCCTATCTTAATAACTTCCTTCAGTATGCGCTATAATAAGTGACATTTCCTTCAATAAGCCTTGGGTCTTTACTACTAGCAACCCTATGAGTTACCGCTGTTACCAAGACACCACTATTCTGAGTTCTTCGACTCTTTTCACGATCATTTGTGGGAAATCTTATGCCATTAATAATGTAAGCATTGTAGCTTTTGTATTCCTAACTTGGACCATTAGCCAACCATCTAATGTTGTCAGGTACCTCTTCCCCACATTGGCATAGATGATCAATCTACCCAAAACAAAAATTATTTATTATTTGTATAATTAACTTGTAATTAATCTATTAGAATTATCCACCATTAGAATTATTACATTTACTTGGTCTTTAAACCGCTTTGGAAATGATTTTGCATGTACTTTCAATAAGGCTTGCTCACGTACTTTATGACCCATCTTTCTTTTAAGTTCTTGAAGATGTTGCCTATAAAATATAATATTAATAGTCATGTCGTTCAATATAGTCATTAATATGAAAAGTTATAATAAAGTAATTTATTAACTTACTCTCGATACGTCTTAATGCCATCATAATGAATCAATACATATTGATGAACTTGAATTAATTCTTTTGGTTCTAGGTTCTAGCCGAAGCAATTGAAGCTTTCCAAGTGGTCTACCAGAGCATGCAAGCATAGAAGACTTGTCTGTTTCCATTTTCCCATCATCATTATTCATTATTGGACGATTTACCATTGTTTCCACACCTCCCAAATACCTGGAACAAAAGATTAGACATTCATCTGCAATGTATCATTGTGCAATGGAATCTTCTGGCCAAGCTGCATTTCGCGCATGATCTTTAAGTCTTTTGTTAAATCTATTTAAATAACAACATATACATAATTTATTCCACATTTCCCGTAGTTAATCTTAAGAGATTAGATAAAAAGAACATCATGTGTAATATTATCTAACCTTTCAAAAGGATACATCCATTGATAATGTACTGGTCCACCTAACAATGCTTTTGATAGTAAATGAATGAGAAGATGTACCATTACATCAAAGAATGATGGAGGAAAATCCTCTCAAGTTGGTAAAGTGTTTCTGCAATACTTGATTCAAATTTCTTAAAGTATTCTGCTTTACCAACTTTAGAACACAAACACTTAAAGAAGCCAAATATTGCAATCAATACGATTCTAACATGCTTTGGCAATATATTTCGTAATGCCAAAGGAAGTAGTTATTGCATAAGAACATGACAATCATGACTCTTTGTACCAAAAATATTCATCTCTTTAACATTCACACAACATGAGATATTACTAGCATAACCATCTAGTACCTTTAATCCTTTTAGGGTAGTGCAAAACATGTCTTTGTCTTCCTTTGACAATGTGTAGCATGCATGAGGTATTAACATTTTATTAGTCCTCCCCTCAATCATTTGTGGATGGAGAGCTGACCAAATTCCCATTTCTTTCAAATTTAGACGAGCTTTGATGTGATCCTTAGTTTTATCTTTAATGCCCAACAATGTATAAATAATGTTGTCACATACATTCTTTTCTATATGCATTACATCTAGATTGTGGCGGACTAGATTATCTTTCCAATATGGTAATTGAAAGAAGATATTTTTTTTCTTCTTCCAATTCAATGGCAATGGTTTATGCTGAACTTGAGCTCTTTTTCTCTTTTTGCCATCATTCTCCTCGGGATCCTTACCAAATGCAGGGAAATCAACACCCTCCAATTGGTTTAGCACCAAAAAATCTTTAGGAGGTTGGGGTGCATCCCTATACTCTGTTGACCCATTAAAACATCTCTTATCTTTTCGAAATTTATGATTTGAGGGAAGGAACCGACGATGGCCTAAGTAACAATACTTCCCACCATGTTTTAACCAAGCTGACTCCTTAAGCTCATTGCAACAAGGGCAAGAAAATGCACCTTTTGTGATCCTAGAGATTCCAATCAAAGGATCCACATGCAATTTAAAAATCTCAAATCAAACGGCCATGCAAACTTTTGAAACCGGTAAAGGGAAGACGGCGGAACAGAGGAGATTAAAGGACTTAAAAAAAAAAAAAAAAAAAAAAAAACTACCATCAAGTCATGTTTCAAATTGTGGCCACATGGCGTCTTATGAGCAAGTTTTGGAGAACGTGAGCAACATTTTCTCCTGCACAACGATCACTTTATATCAAGGTCTTGTTCGGTATAATCTAAGCCGAAAGAAAGTTTCCAATCCCTAAGCCCAAACAACAGGGTGCTCTGACCTAGGGACTAGGGGGGGAGGCTTGTGATTTGAGTAAACCCGATCAACTAGTTTTGAGAAGACCGACTAGGCACAGGATGGTCTGACCATGATATGGTCAAACCACAAATGAACCAAGAAACAACTAATAGTGCTCAATTTCTTGAAGTTAGGAGTAAGTATCCTAATCAAGTTGCAAAGGATAGATTACTCTTAGAGTTCAAGTTGAACTCAACTATCATCATACAAGTAAAACACCTCTTCCCTCTAATAGATAAGATTTGATCATGGAGTTTAGGTTGAATTCAATCACAGCATTACCAAGGTAACTTCAACTATAAATATCCACACCTTTCTTAGAAGGGAATTAGCCTTTTTTTTGGAGAAAATCACTCTTGCTAATTGCTCACTAGTTGCAACTTGCTTTCTTCAAATGACTTGATCGTCGGGATGTTCCTTGACCAGCCTGGTTGAGCACGTTTTTATTGGTACACTTGACCGAGCTGTCAAGCAAGATTTTGCAACAACACTCAATAAGCGACAAGTAAGAAAGGAGAGATTGTAGAATCATTGTGATGCCTCCCATTCTAGTCACGATTACTAGCATTAACAATGGTGAGACATCAACTGGAGGAATTTCCAGAGCTCTTTCCTCTCAACCATTGGTTGCCTTAGACTAGTGTCAGAGGGGGTAGAACTCAATCATAAGACACCTAATCAACAATAATGGTATTGTCACCAAACTTAATAACATTATAGAGGATCTTTTTTCAGGGATAATGGACGCACAAAATCTAGAAAAGAGAGACCTCTCGCTTTGAGTTGTTCTCCTGGAGCATAGATCGACTTCTGTAAGATAACAACTATTGTCAGCCAAAGCTTGGTTCCCTAAAATTAGAGTTTCTAATTTTAGAAACGAACCCACATCAACAATTCCTTCTCTTTTCCTTCCTATTGAGCAAGACATAAGGGACTAAGGATGTAGGATCAATAGTCAACCTCCTCGAGTTAAAAGCAAAGATTCCAGTCAAAAACTTCCACCCCTTTGAAGAAAGCTCATTTTCACTTAAGGGAATATTTAAGGGACACCCCAAAATAGCAAAAATTGATAGACATCCCAAAATACATCAAATTGGCAGAGACACTCCAAAATATCTCTTCAAATTACACAATGGTACACTCATTTAGAAGATTCCATTAGGTCATGTTCATAATTCCAAATTACCCTTAATGTCTTGTGACTTTACAGTATTACCCTAAACCACTTGTCTTTAATTTCTTAAAATTTTACAATGTTTCTCTTACTGTTATTTTAATCCTAATTCAATAAATTCCAATTAATGGCATCTTCTTCCTTTTACACCCCCCCCCCCAAAAAAAAAAAAAGAAAGAAAGAAAAAAAAAGACATCATCAATCTTACATTGTTTTGTTGTTCTAGCAGGAATGAGGAAGAGGAGGATATCCATCAAAGCTGCCATTTTCGACAACTACAATCCAAATAACATTTACGTATTGGGCTATCACAGCTTCCATTGAAATAGATAAGCTCAATAAATTTGGTTTTCCAATCTAAGAACAATTAACTAAAGCGAAAAACGAAGGTTATCAAGAAAAGTAGCAATAGCATATCAAAAACTTGGGATCAACCTTGGTTTACTCATGGGAAGAACGAGGAAGAGAACTTTCATCTTCCTATGAGTTGGTGAGCATTTATCTACATGGATCCCTTTCCATTTGCATTTTGAAAGTTTTGAGAATTGCGAATTGGCTTCGGCACGTGAGTAGTCACTTCAAAGGAAGGTTGGCATTGAATAGGAGATTTGCATGTCCATTGTTTCATTTGTCAATATATAATCATTCCTTATATCATCGTGTCCCATCACTCACGAGATGTTTCCTAAAATACCCCTGAATGTATCCCATGTATCCCATCAATAAGGGCTTCCTTCTTTATATTGCCATGAATCAGATCAATCATGTGGTCATGATTTTTTTCCTAGCAAGCGACGGAGTATGGAGAGATTGTTGAATCCTTGTGACGCTTCTCATTTCTTAGTCATGATTAGTAGCATTGATGATGGTGAGACATCAATTGGAGGAATTTTGAGAGCGCTTTCCCCTTAACCATTGATTGCCTTAGACTTTCCATTAGGGCATGATGTCTACTTGAATATTAAGTTCTTCCTCTGATAATTTGATGAACGTTTTACAGTAATAAGACTGGAACGCTATAATAGTGTGGCCAAAAACCTTCTAGTTGTGTAAACCAATCATAGGACACCTAATCCTCAATAATAGTATCGTCATCTAACTTAGTGGGAACATTATAGGGGATTTGTTTTCAGTGCTAATGGAAGCACAACATCTAGAAAAGAGAGGCTGCTTGCATTAAGTTGTTCTCCTGTAATTTGATGAACGTTTTATAGTAATAAGACTGGAACATATAATAGTGTGGCTAAAAACCATCTAGTTGTGTAAACCAATCATAAGACACCTAATCCTCAATAATAGTATCATCATCTAACTTAGTGGGAACATTATAGGGGATTCGTTTTCAATGCTAATGGATGCACAACATCTAGAAAAGAGAGGCCGCTTGCATTAAGTTGTTCTCCTGTGAGCATAGATCGACTTTTGTAAAATGATAGCTATCGTTAAACAATGCTTCAATTCCCTAAAATGTGAGGTTTAGTTTTTAGAGATGAACCCACATCAACAATTCCTTCTCTTCCTTCCTATTGAGCAAGACATAAGGGATTGGGGTCGTAGGATCAATAATCAACCTCCAAGAGTCCAAGGTCCTCCATCAAGGATTTTTTTTATATGATAAATAAGACATCATTTAGACTAAATATAGCAAGTACATGGGCTTGCTACCCTTGTCACACCCCACCTAGCCAAATCCGGTCATATCCGAATTCCCATGGGGGTGATACATTACGGGACCAATGTTTATAGCCAAATCCATAACACCATACAATATAGCATAATGAAAGAGCAAGAAGAGATTAAAGTAATGAGGTCAAAATTACAATGATCAAGTTATTACAATCATCCAATATTTAATCCAAAATCGATATCCAAAGTTAACTAGGTTAATTCATCAAAGTTTAAGAAGAGTAATTGTTCACAGCCGAAGACTAAGTTTTCAATGAGCATTCCAAGGACTAGGTAGCATCCCCATCAATGGGCTCAATAAGAAGAACATAGCAAAGGGCTACGAAGGAAGCTACAACCTCAAAAGGTGCCATTGGGCCCTCAATATTACCCAACCCCATAGGAGCAATCCAAGCACAGGCATGAATCTCCATGCGAGTCCATCTCCTCACTAGCTCATCCCTCAAAACATTATGTATGCGGCGGATATATATATATATATACTATATATATATAGAGGTCACATCCCGTCCGCATCCATCCCGTCTACAACCATATATTTATAATAATGGATGAATCATCAAAGGGTTGAAGAACTTAACACACCCACACTTCGGAGTCTCCCTCAACCATTGATTGCCCTAGACTTTCCATTAGGGCAGGTGGCCCCGCGTGGGATTTTTTCTTCCCCCCTCGCTGATTCCGCGCCCGCGTCGAAAGAAGGGGGGATGAAAAGTCTAAAGCAATCAATGGTTGAGGGAGAGTGATGAGACACCAATCCTCTTTTATCATCACCTAACTTAGTGGGAACATAAGGGATTAGGTTTCATGCTGGGCACAGGTCTAGAAAGAGCCCTTTAATGTTGTATTTATCGATTGACGACCAAAGCCCCTAAATGCGAGGTTTAGTGTTAGAAAAAAACCAAAATCAACTTCCTTCTCTTCCTTCCTATTGAGCTAGACATAAGGGACTGGGGCGTAGGATCAATAATCAACCTCCCAGAGTCCAAGGTCCTCCATCAAGGATTTCTTCTTCTTCTTTTTTAATGATAAATAAGACTTAGTTTAGATTAAATATGGTTGTCATAGCCTGCCCCAAATTCCCCATCTGCCGCAGGCAAATAAGATGCTAGTCTATCTAAACATTTTAGTAGGGGATGGGGCTTTAAAAGAACAAAAGGCATTGTTTCTAGTCTTAATGCTAATCTCTAACAGTTCAGAGGTTCAATTAAGTGGCTATGGTTGCTTTGGTTTCAGCAAAAAATCGTGTTTCCTCTCTTTTGAGCACCATACTTCTTGAATATGTTGATTTTCTAGATTTTCCAATTCAACGCCAAACTTTAAGCCTCTCCATAAAGCCTTCAAGATCATTTTCTAACTGCATTCTTCCTATGGCTAGGAATTTGAACCTTCCACTCACAAAAAAACTGCACAGAATAGAATAGGATAGTGAAAATTACATAAATCATTGAAAATCACTCGTATGCAATTTATACCAGTCTCAAAATCATTATTTCATGCTATAGTGGGATTTGCAATTGTTCCTTCTAAATTTAGGTCTGTAATCCATTTTTGCACATTAAATAACACCTTATTGAGTTGGGGTTTTCTTTATTGATGCTTTATTGTTGCGTTCTTTCCAAACGATATAGCATGTTATAATAAAGATTGGTAGGAGCCGGAGTTTTGCATTCTTATCCCATAGTTGGTTTGTTAGAATGAACTCGCATAGTTGCACCACAGAACTACAAGAAAGTGATTCAATTCTCAATCCCAAAGGTCTCATTGTCCAGATCTTCTTAGTCCAATCACATGCCAAAAACAAATGCCGAATTGTTTCCATCAGATCTCCATATAGTACACAGTCCGGTTGTACTGGTGTCCATTGAGAAGGATGGCATTAACTGGAAGACCTACATTCAAGAGACGCCAAAACATTTAAAACTTAGAGTGAATAGGCAGTTTCCAAAAGAATTTCCATTACCTTGTGTGACATTTTGAGATGGTTGGAAATTCATTCTAGATAGAGCCTTCCTTGCTAGTTTGGAAGAGAATTCCCAATTAACCAATAATAGAGAAATCCAATTATTCAGTTCTCATACCCAAGGATTTGTCCACAGAGATCTAAGCCTTGGAAGTTGAAGACCAAGATGCCACTCTCTAGGTCACAAACATCCACCCCTCTTTACTTGATAAAGTGTTTCATGGTTGAAAACATTGGGCAAGGCTTGAAGACATATCCAACCAAGCCACTTTTTCCTATTGATTATTTTTTTCCACCCAAAAATCATGTTTACCAAACTCAACCTGTCGTCTATCTTCCATGGCAGATAGGTTGAAGAGAATGACATTAGAGCCATCACGAGAATCACCACCAGAGAGGATACTGGCATATGATGGATTAGCAGTAGTTTCTCTTACACTAGGTCCTAGTGTAGGGAAAAGACCCCATCAAAAACCATCTGCACAAAATGGTTGATGGCATGCAAGGTAGAGTGAATGACCAAAATAAAACCAGCGTAGTACTAGCTAGTAATGGGAGCATTATTTTGTTTGTCATGTGAAATGGAAAATGATAAGGAAAAATAACTAATAAAATTTGAAAACTAAGAGAGACTATATTTGTTTTTCCCCCGAAAGGTCGCGAGAGAGAAGAATACTTAAGATTTGAAAATATAGGAGACACTATATTGACAAGGAAAATATGATGAGAGGAGAAAACTAGGGAAAGATCATGAAAACAAAAGAATACTTAAGATTTTGAAAATCTAAGCTTTTCTTGATTATTACTCCTAAATCATGCACTATAAACCGCATGTAAACCTGGAGGCTTGAATTGGGTAATGAAAATCGAATCTGTACTATTTAATTTCACCTTGCGATTGAAACCAAATAACAGAAACAACAGCAATTGACACCCCCTTGGACGAATAGCCTTTGACGCTTTTAGGATTGATGACGTTCATTGGCCGAAGCCCATGCAAAACCAGAAAACTGCCACCAGCTTTCACTGCGCGTTTACCCTCGAGGTTGAGAAGAAACGTTCTCCGTCACTCTATTCTGATTTTTTAGAATCTTCAAAAAGAAATTATTAATTAATTAAAAAAAATTTAGAATCAGAGACAAAAGGGCAATGCATGCATACCCCAATTTCAACCCCATCCTTAATAAGAGAGAGTCGAACAAATAAACGATGATTATCAGAAATATTAGTCATGGCTTCCATCTTCTTACTCGTTTCCTATTTCTCATTGCTTGCTTTTTACTCATATACTGTTAATGGATTTGCAGAAGACACATTATCTGTGAATCAATCACTCCAAGACGGGCAAACCCTCGTTTCTTCCCTCGGAATTTTCGAATTAGGGTTCTTCAGTCCTCCCCATTCCGACGACAGATATGTTGGGATTTGGTACAAACAGGTTCCTGATCGAACAGTTGTTTGGGTTGCAAACAGAAACGTTCCCAGCCAAGCTTCAGATGATGTTCTTATGCTTACCCAAGACGGAAATCTCGTGGTGCTGGAATGGGGAAATGTGATCTGGTCTACTAATGTATCCCAGACAAGGAATCCGGTCGCTCAACTGTTAGATTCGGGAAATCTCGTCATCAGAGAAGAAGATGATTACGAGAATCTCAAGGCACCACTGTGGCAAAGCTTTGATCACCCCACAGACACTTTATTGCAGGGTATGAAATTGGGTTGGAATTTGAGAACTGGTTTGGATCGGTATCTGATATCGTGGAGGAACAGAAGCAATCCTTCAACTGGGAAATTTAAGTTGGGTCTAGATCGCCATGGATTACCTCAGTTGACCATGTGGAAAAGAATAGCGATACATTACAGAACTGGACCTTGGAATGGGTTACATTTCAGTGCAGATACTGAAACGAAGCCCAATCAAATGATCAACTTCAGATTCACTTCAAATGCAGAAGAGTTGTATTGGTCGTTTTCAATCCGGAACAGTTCTTTGGTTTCGAGGTTGGTGGTTGATACCAGTGGTGTAATTCAGCTATTCACTCGAGTCGATAATAACAAAAGCGGAATGTGGAATCCTTACTGGTTTGCTCCCAAAGACCCGTGCGACCATTACAAATTCTGTGGGGCTTATGGAATATGCAATATCAATTATTGGCCAATTTGCAAATGTCCATTAGGGTTTAAACCCAGCGATCCTCAGGAATGGAAATTGAGAAATGGGTCTGGTGGGTGTGTTCGAAAAATAGAATTCAATTGCCAGAAAGGAGATGATGGGTTCTCAAGGTTGAAGCATATGAAGCTCCCTGACACATCCATGGCTTTTGTGAACGAAAGCATGAGCCTTCAAGAATGCGAGGAGGCTTGCAGGAGGAACTGTTCGTGTACGGCTTATGCGAATTCAAAAGTGACCGGAGGAGGGAGTGGTTGCTTATACTGGACATCTGAGCTCATCGATCTCAGAGTCTTCCCGACCAGCAGTCAAAATCTCTACCTGCGGTTGCCAAGTTCCTTGTTAGGTAACTCATATTATAATTTTCTTCGAATTGGTAGCTTTGTGTTAGGGAGGGGAGACTATTGCATATACCATACAGATCCTAGAATCGGTGATCTATTCACTAAAAGGTGCGGTTATCACCGACTGAGCAATCTTCCATGCTAACTCATACTAGAATTGAAAAGCAGTCATAAGAAGAAAAGAAGATTTTATTTTTTTTTGGTAGAAGACCAGACTTCATACTTCCAAATTCTAATGTTTTTTCTTCTTTTAATCATCTACAGTTAACACAAAACATTCTGGCTCCCATTTCAGCATATGGAAAAGTTTTTCACTTCTAGTACATACGTTTTCTGTGATGCTTATTGTATTGGCATTCGGTTGCTGTTTCCTGTGGTACAGGAGAACACAGGAAAGAGGTACTATACATGATTCCATTTCCTCAAAATGAGATTGAAAAGTTGCACTTTCTCTAGTCTTCTTATACATATATTTATCATCTAGTATACTCTTTCTATGACAGTTTCCAGGAAGGAAAGCCAAGACAGACAGTTTGGGAACTTGGTTGGGTCGAACAGCAGAGAATCTCCAGATGAATATGATGAAAACGTTATAGATCTGCCTCAATTTGATTTCTCTGTCATTGCAAGTGCCACAGACAACTTCTCCGAAGCAAACGAGATCGGAAAAGGTGGTTTTGGTATTGTTTATAAGGTAAATTTACATTTTTGATCAGTGAAATTTATGTCACTAGGATGCATAAAGTTACAGAACAAGAGACTGACTCCATCAGCTGTGATTGATAATCGACAGGGTCAGTTGGAGGGGCAGCTGATAGCAGTGAAGAGGCTCTCGAGGAGTTCAAATCAAGGACTTCAGGAGTTGAAGAACGAGATGATGCTGATCGCAAAGCTGCAACACAGGAACCTTGTTCAGCTTTTAGGTTACTGCATTTCTGCGGAGGAGAAGATGCTGATATATGAATACATGCAAGGAGGAAGCTTGGACTCTCTACTGTTTGGTAAGTAGATCTCATCAGCTAGCTAATCTTCACTGTTTTGATGTTTTTTTTGTTTAACTCTGGCAAAACACTATAAAAACTTTCAAACTGATTTACTCAAGCGAAAATTTCTTCTGCAATTGCAGATAATGAAAAATCTTCATCCTTGGATTGGCCAAAGCGCTTGGGAATTATTATGGGAATTGCCAGAGGGATTCTCTATCTGCATGTGGACTCCAGATTTAGGGTTATACATAGGGATCTCAAAGCAAGCAACATTCTACTGGATGGTGAGATGAACCCAAAAATTTCAGATTTTGGCATGGCAAGAATTTTTGGAGAGAATGAAACTCAAGGAAATACACAAAAAGTAGTAGGGACATAGTAAGTTTTCTAAAACATAGAAAAAAATGAATACATACATTAGATGGTTAAAACTACTGTAATCATTTTCTTTGTTAATGCCTTGCAGTGGTTATATGTCTCCTGAATATGCACTGGATGGAAGTTTCTCAGTGAAATCTGATGTTTTCAGCTATGGTGTTCTGCTGTTGGAGATTGTCAGTGGCAAGAAGAACAGAGGATATTACTATACCAACTGCAAGCTCAATCTTCTTGCACACGTAAGTACAAAAAGATTAACTGAATCACAAACTGCAATATCATGGTACTTTTTCTTCCTTCCTTGTATACTAATATGCTTGAGGTATTTTAGGCATGGAGACTATGGAATCAGGGAAAAGTTTCTGAGTTGACGGACGAACAATTGAGAGGTTCATGTTCAGCTAGTGAATTACTTAGATGTATACAGGTTGGCCTCTTGTGTGTGCAAGAACACCCACAAGACAGGCCAACTATGTACTCGGTGGTTTTGATGTTGGGCTGTGAACATATATCAATGCCTCAACCAAAACCCCCTGGATTTGGTACAGAAAGTAGTTCCAAGAGAGAGGAATCTGCTGAGCAAGAACAATGTAGCATAAACGAAGTGACCATTACAAGCTTAGAATGCCGTTGATACTTATCAAAACCCTATTCCAGATATCTAAATGTAATTATTTTTTGAAGTGGATATCTGAAACATAAATCTGCATGTCATACTTATAAAATGATTTGTGGTGGTATAAGTCATTTTTTTTATTTTTTATGTTTTATTTTTTGGTAAGTGGGTGGTATAAGTCATTTCACACACATAACAGGCGAGTTCTCTTATTTTAGCTAATTAGGATAGGGGTTTAGCAATAAATACATGCCCAGGGTTCCATATTGCAATTACAAAGCCTCATATATAATTATATAAATATATAGAAATTTTTTATGGAATTTGCGGATATATAATTATCTAACTAATTATGTGGTTACACTAAGGAAATAAAGTAACTACTTGTATGCATTGATTTAATTATATTGATTATCACATTCCTTTTTAAAATCTGCTTCCTTCCTATTTTAACTTAATCGCGATAGGATTTGAAAACTAACTAGTTGACAATAAGATTGCAAGAAGCAGCTCTAAACACAGGGATCGAAGCACACAAAAAGCTACCCCCCCCCCCCCAATCATTTTCTTCTCTATGATTTTTGTGACTTTTGTTGAAACTCGCTATGATTAATTGAATCTAGTGGATTTGACTAGATTGACTGGCTTTTAAAATCATTATGGATCTTCCGTTACTTTCATACGAGCTTCTTATGGAAAAGAAAAAGACGATGTGAAAATTCATTGTGTAAGTCACTGTCTTTAACTTCATTTAATGCTTCTTCTTTTATTTATTTGCAGAAGCTGCTTGATCAAGGATTTCATTAATAAAAATCCTATTTTCCTCTTGAATTGATTATTATAATCTTAAACTTTTGTCATAAACTCAAGAGTCAAAGCTCATCTAATTATTTTTTGTCAAGGTGGTAGCAGGACGTCGTATTAATACATTAGTAGGATATTTAGAATCTCAACCATTGATTTGATTAGATCTCACCATATTCATTAAATTTCTTCTCAGTTAATTTATAAAGATTGACTATTCTCCCCATTTTTCATCAGTCTGACTTGAAATCTACCTTTTGTTGTATAATTTCTACCACAATTTCTCCCTACCATTTCTCTTCTTTCCTCGTGTTATGATACTGTTAAAGTATTTTATCTCTCTCTTTCTTCTTTTTCTATATCTTGTTTTTCACTCACATCAACTACATGTTAGGATTTTTCTACTTTTATTGTGTCATTCTTTGTCTTTGATCCTTTTTATTTGGTTATTATTTTTTTTTCTACTTGTTCGGGATCTCCTTCAACATTAAAGATAGAGAATACCGATCTCCCATGGCTTTTCTCCCTCATGGTTAACTTGTTGAAATCCCTATTGATGTCTTTAGGACTCTTCTTCAACAACTCTAACAAATCCTCTTAAGGTTTAAATTCATTTTAGAGGAAGGGAAAAAAAAAAATGCAGAAAACATAACCTCATCTTTGAAAATAATACAAGGGACAAATTGGAGAATTTTATGAGAGTAGTTGGTAAAAAGTTCTGTTACTACCAAAAATCAATAAAGTAAGACATGAGATAAGCAAAATGAACGGTTGCTTTTCATGAACGTTCCACCAATCAATTCTCACGGCTGTTCTATTAACCTTTTTTTCTTCTTCTTATTTTTCATCAAGAGGTCCATCAAATGTAGATGACATTTGATTGCATTTTGCTTGATCAGGTCTTATTTTGATCTCGAAACTTTTGTTTTATCTTGTTTGATGATATCATAATCAACAAAAACCAATAGCGTAACCAGATCTATATAGTAATTTCACAATCGATCCGGGACTGTTCGGAACTGGTTAACAGAGAGGAATGAAGTCGATCTTATGATCTCTTAAATGAGACCATACAGCTATATATATACACGTGGGATGAAAGTGTATCATATATGTCTCATATACAATAACAAGTCTTATAGATAATAACAATAACAATAGTCTTTATTCTCTACCACCCTCCCGCAAAGTCAAGGGTCCTTCCAGGAGAGCTTGAGTTTGGACCGCAAGCGACGGAAGTGAGTGATAGAGAGACTCTTGGTGAGAATATTGGCAAGCTGATCAAGGGTGGATAGAAAATGAGCACATAACTCGTTCTTGGATACCTTATCATAGACAAAGTGGAAATCAATCTCGATGTGCTTTGTACAAGCATGAAAAATAGGATTAGTGGTGAGATACGTAGTCCTCAATGTTATCACACCAAAGTGTGGGGAGGATAAAGAGGAAACACCCAACTCCTTCAATAAGGACTGGATCCAAGTAAGCACAGTAGTAGCAGCAGCAAGTGCCCGATATTCACTCTAAGTACTAGAACGAGCAACAGTAGATTGTTGCCATGATTGCCTGGAAACTAAATTGGATCCCAAAAATATAAGAAAAATGCTTTGTGATTTTTTGTCATCAGGGCACCTTGCCCAGTTGGTATTAGAAAAGGCCTCTAGAGAACATGAAGATAATTGTGTTAAATGAAGACCAAGAGAATAGTACCCTTCAAGTAACAAAGAAGAAACTTAAGGGCAATCCAATGAGCTTTAGTTGGGGCAGCCAAGAATTGACATAATTTGTTCATAGAATACGATAGATCCGGTCTTGTAAGAGTGATGTATTGTAAAACACCCACCAAACGACAATAAGTAGTTGGATCCAACAAAGGTGCACCACCAACCTTAGGTGAAGAGAGGGGGCCATGGGAGAGCAAATGGGCTTTGCATCAAGCAAACTTGCCCGGTCCAATAAGGATTGAATGTAACACTGTTGAGAGAGGAAAACACCCGTTGAAAGAGGTATTAATTCTATCCCAAGAAAAAAGCCAGCAAAACCAAGATTTTTAAGAGCAAAATCTTGAGCCAACGTAGAAATAAGACGATCAATGGCTGTATGAGATGGACTAGTGATTAAAATGTCATCTAAATATACCATAATGTATATAGGAGCCTCAGAGTGGGGTAACATGAATGAGGATGTATCCGTCTTAGAGCCCATAAAACCCAATCAGCCCTTTTAATCGACCTTGTCGACAAATCATACAAGATTTAGGGCATCTCTTAAATATCATGCTTGTAGGGCCGCCACGTGAAGCTCATCGGATGACGAATAAAGAGCATGGCCATCTTTGCATTGAACTTCTTGGCTTCAATGTTATCAATTGCAAGCATTTCTGGGACATAATCTTTCAGCTTCCCCAGGTCCAGAAGCGGCTATCTCATATATAGCTTAGGATGTTGTTAAATGTCCTTTTTTTGTCGTCTTTGCCGAGCCTGATTTTCTTTTCTATGGATGTGTTTTGATGGATAAGATAAGGAGGACCGCCCTTCGATGCGCTCCAAGTAAGTAAGAACTGACCCATGGTGCCTGTTTCAAACCATAGAGAGAGCATTTAAGCTAACACACATGAGAAGGATATAAAGCATCAACATATCCTGAAGGCTAACTCATATAAACTTCCTTAGAAAGAGTCCCATGTAGGAATGCATTATTTACATCGAGTTGACTAACAACCCACTTGGAAGAAATGGCCAAGGATAGAATGATACAAATAATGGTAGACTTTACCATGAGATCGACTAAAGGTCTCTTCATAATCAAGCCCATATTCCTAGGTATACCCCTTTGCAACTAGGCAGTTTTCTTATAGAGAGGAATGAAGTCAATCTTATGATCTCTCAAATGAGACCATACAACTATATATATACACGTGGGATGAAACTACATCATATATGTCTCATATACAATAACAAGTCTTATAGATAATAACAAAACAATAGTCTTTATTCTCTAACAATAACTTCCATAGCTTGGAATCGAACTTGATCTGAATTGAACTCCCAGATCCCAATAGACTATTTCACAGAGTCCGGATCCTCACCCCGTTGGGGGAGCACAAAGTACTCCCCGATAGCTTCCCGACCACACAAACATGTGGAGCCCACAGGTAAAACACACTTTTTGGAAAAAAAAAAAAAAAAATAAAAACTTCAAATTTTCACCTGTGGGCCCCACATGTTTGTGTGGTTGGGAAGCCGTCGGTGTGCTCCCCCGATGGGATGAGGATCCAGACTCTATTTCACACTGTTAAAGTTTTGACTTCATTAATTACACACTATCTTAATTTGATTAGTAGTAAAGGAATTTGATTATAGTGGGAATCCAATACTGAACCTGAATTGATATCTTCCCACTGTTCTTCGGGTTTGGGAAAGTAATCCACCAACTCCTAGTGTAGAGCTGAGATAGCCTATGCTTATAAGATGAATTTTACTGTTTTACCCGTTCCCATAAAGGAGAAGGGAGATATAACTTTTAGGCTTTTAATTCCCTAAATTACTACTATAATTTGTGTTGGATCAATAAGATTGCCCTTATGATCACCATGGGGTGAACAATGTTTTATAGTTGGTTTCCCATATACAAGTCTTCATTTCTAACACGCGTGCATGTAGTAAAGAAAAATCTTCCCATGAAACTTTTCAGGCTTCTTTCGCAAAGCCAATTCTATCTCTATGGCCTTCTTATGATCCCTTTCTATTTTCTCTTTCCTGCCCAACCATGTAAGCATGGAATATTCTTTTTTCCTCCCCTTGCATGCAAGCCCACTTCACATAGAAACCAGAGGCTAAAAAAGTTTCAAATCCTTTGAACTGAATTTCTTCAAATGCTGGGAATCTAAATACTTATATCTGGATATATAATGAACTAGAAATTCCCAACTGAATGATTGAATACGATTGCAAACAGAGACCACCAACAAAGATTCATCTAGAATGTATATGTTCTTGGGTAATGAATTGTCAAACTGTAGGGATATTATTAGGGCTAGTATTGAAGTTGGGACTCGTAGGAGGGGATAAAGTATAAACAGATCAGATTCAGATCGGACACGGTAAATATCATGTCGGTATCCAATTATATTTGGACAGATTCGGATAATATCATATTGGTTCTTGGACAGATTCAAATGATGTCAAATAGTTATTTTGTTAAATAGATTCTTCTGAATGCGTATGAGTACAGGTTGAATACATGTTTTCGACTATCTCTTTACATCTTTATCATTTTATTTGCTAACGTTTCCACTTTTCTACTCATTTTAGTCTTTGATTTTCTTAAATTTATTCACTTTGATTTTCCTTTATATTTATTTTAGTCAAAAATCTAGAAAAGTATTCACATATCTAAAGTAAGAAAGTTATAAAAATAAAAAAACAATCCAAAAAAGATAATTTTATCATATGTATAATAATTGGTTAGAAAGGGGAATGGTTTATCACCATTCCGCATCCTATTAGTAATCGGATGGATTCTAATACCCTCTAAACAGATACAAATACAAATTCAAAAGCGGATTTTGATTATCCATTTTCAGCCTCCAATTAACGAACCGTCACACAAGGCTTCTTCACAATTCTATGATAATTTTATCATACGTATAATAATTGGTTAGAAAGGGGAATGGTTTATCACCATTCCGCATCCTATTAGTAATCGGATGGATTCTAATACCCTTTAAACAGATACAAATACAAATTCAAAAGCGGATTTTGATTATCCATTTTCAGCCTCCAATTCACGAACCGTCACACAAGGCTTCTTCACAATTCTATGATAATTTTATTCATTATAATATTTTTTTTTTTCCAGTCGGAAGTGTTGGTGTGGGGTATAGAGACACGTGTATAAGTGGTGTATAGGTATATAATTAGAAAGTACTCAAAGCTTCTATAAATACTTGTACTGAGATTTACAATACATACATTCAATACATTCTATTTTCCTGTCTTCTATATGGTATCATCCCTCTAAGCGTAGACTTCCCTTGAAAATAAAGCTTCTTTCTCTCTTTTTTCTCTTGAACAAAATCAATTGTTTATGAGAAAGAAAATCATGTCTCTGTACCTAACACTGTTCTAAGGTGCCAAGTTTGTAAGAAAATTGGGCACGATGCTCTCAAATGTTGGTTTCGGTTTGACCACTCGTATCAAGCTAATTTTGTACCAAAGGCCTTAGCTGTTGTTCATTTAACAAATCATCAAGATAATCGTTGGATTCTTGATTCAGGAGCAACTGATCACGTTACCTCGGATCCAGGTAAGCAACTAATTTCTTTCAAAGGCTCTTCTGGATTAATGGTAGGTAATGGGTCTTCTCTTCCAATCACTCATAAAGGTTCTGGTAATCTGGTTGTTAATGATTCGGTTTTGCCTCTACAAGATGTTTTGGTTGTTCCCGATATAAAGAAAAATTTGGTCTCTGTTTCCAAATTAACTTATGATCTTGGTTGTGTAGTAGAATTTACTAATTCTGGGTTCTCTGTCAAGGATGCTCAAACTCAAGAGACATTGACATTAGGGAGTAAGAGTGATGGTCTATATGTTTTTGATGATGTTGATGTTGTATTAGGTTCTAAGGCTTTATTTTCCACTCGTTTTTGTTCTGTTTCTGAAGACATCTGGCATCAAAGGTTGGGGCATCCTTATCCCCGTATCATTTCTTTTTTGAAGTCCAAGGGACTTATTAGTGTAACCTATAAATCGAACCATACCTGTGGTAGTTGCCAAAAGAGTAAAAGTGCACAATTACCTTTTGTTAGTTCTTACACTAGATCCGTAAAACTCCTTGATAGGATTCATTGTGTCTTGTGGGGGAAAGCACCAGTTTCTAGTATTCAAAAGTTTCAATACTATGCATTGTTTGTAGATGACTTCTCTCGCTACACTTGGTTGTATCCTCTTCAAAGGAAATCAGAATTTTACACTTGTTTTCTTCATTTTAAAGTCATGGTTGAGCACCAGTTTGATGCTCATATTAAGGTGTTTCAATCTGATGGGGGTGGTGAGTTTATCTTGGGTGTTTTTCAACAATGTCTAGCTGATAATGGTATAGTTCATCACATTTCTTGTAGAGGGACTCCTGCCCATAATAGTATTGTGGAAAGAAAACATCGACATTTAGTTGAACTATGTCTTGCAATGTTGTATCATGATGTTGTTCCATTATGTTTCTGGGTTGAGGCGTTTCATTACAACAATCTTCTTGATTAATCGGTTGCCCTCTAGTGTACTTAATATGCAAACACCTTTAAAGCTACTGTTTGGTCAAGCTCCTGCATATTCTTCATTAAGAGTTTTTGGTACAGCATGCTTTCCTTATTTGAGGCCTTATACTGCTAATAAGTTTGATCCCATGTATTTGCAATGTGTGTTTATGGGTTATAGTGATAAGCACAAAGGTTGTAGGTGCTATCATCATGCTTATGGTAAAATGTATATTTCAAGAAGTGTAATTTTTTATGAATCTCTCTTTCCATTCAAGTCTACTGCAACTGGGGTATTGCTGTCTCTTCTTCTTCACCAGTGCAAGTTAGTAACTTTGACGGCTGGGTTGCATACAAAGATGATTCTGTTGACATAGTTAATGGGCAGCAAAATTTTGATTCTGTTGAGCTAGTTAATGGGCAGCAAAATTCTCCTTCTTTGGATTTTGGTTCTAGACTTATTAAACCATGGTTTGATAGTAGTGGTGACCAAGTTGTTCAAGTTGATCCTAGTGACAAAAGTATGGGCAATAGTTTAGCAAGTCAAGTTGTGGGAAACACGTTAGACTCTGCTGGGCATAATTTTTCTACTGGATTGCATGATGTTTTGAATTCTGAAATCATTTTACATGGGTCTTCTACTACTCGTTCTGCTAGTCAGCCCACTCAATTTGTTCAGCCCATTTCTAGTAACACTCATAAAATTGTTACACATTCCAGAGTTGGAGTTGTTAAGCCCAATCCACGGTATATACCTAATGTTTCTACTCTTCCATGCGAGCCTCGATCTGTGAAAGATGTTGTGGCAAATCCAGGTTGGTTCACTATTATGCAAGAAGAAATGACTGCTTTGGATCAAAATAATACTTGGACTTTAGTGCCTAGAACTGTTGATATGAATGTGGTTAGTTGCAAGTAAATTTTTAAGACTAAACTCAAAGCGGATGGCTCGCTTGAGAGACTCAAGGCTCGCCTTGTTGCACGAGGTTTTACCCAACAGGAAGGGGTAGATTTCTATGAGATGTTTAGTCCCGTTATTAACCCGGGTTCAATTCAGCTTGTGCTTAGTATTGCTAATATGTTGCGATGGACTATTCGGCAATTAGACGTTGAAAATGCTTTTTTACATGGATTGTTGAAGATGCCAGTCTATATGACTCAACCCCCTAGTTTTCATGACCCACACAAGCCCACTGCTGTATGCAAATTACATCAGTCACTCTATGGACTTTGACAAGCTCCGTGGGCTTGGTTTGACCGTTTTAGCACTTTCTTGCTATCATTTGGTTGTGCGTTGTGCTTTCAATAGCTCGTTGTTTATTTATCGGGATAGTGGTCGAATTCTACTTCTTCTCTTATATGTCAATGATATAGTTTTGACTGGGAATGACTATTCCTTTCTCATGAAATTTATTGGCAAGCTTGGTGCTCCTTTTGCCATCAAAGATCTGGGTTCTTTGCATTATTTCCTAGGCATAGAAGTCTCTTCTACCAATTCTGGGCTTTTTCTGACTCAGAAGAAATATGCTTATGATCTCTACTTAAAAAATCCCATTTAGAAAATGCCAAAGCAATGCCAACACCAATGGTAACTCAGTTTGCCCAAAATTCTGCTGGAGACTTGTATTCTGATGTGCATCAATTTAGAAGCTTAGTAGGTGGGTTACAATACCTCACCATGACTAGACCAGATCTCTCATATTCAGTCTATCAAGCCATGCACAAGCCCACAATGGATGATTTTATGCTTCTAAACGTATTCTTCGCTATGTTAAGGGAAGTTTAGATCATGGGCTTCATATTCCTCAGCATAGTTCTTTTCAATTATATGAATTTTCGGATGTGGCTTGGGCCAGATGTCCAACTACTAGACGGTCTACCACGGGCTTTTATACATTTTTGGGAACCAATTGTATCTCTTGGAGTGCCAAGAAACAACCGACTGTCGCTAGATCTAGTATGGGGATAGAATAACGGGCTATGACATCTACCACCGCGGAATTAACTTGGTTAAGTTTCTTGTTACGAGATATCGGTATCCCACAACTAGCTCTAGCTATTTAATATTGTGACAATCTTAGCGCCTCATATGACCGTTAATCTGGTGTTTTATGCCCGTACAAAACACATTGAGATAGATTATCATTTTGTTCGGGAGAAGGTGGCGCTCGGTCATTTGGTCACTCGTTTTGTATCTTCTAATCATCAGTTGGCTGATGTTTTTACCAAACCTCTAACTCGTCATGAATTTCTTTCTATATGTGGCAAACTAGGTCTCCTACCTCAGCCTAGTTTGAAGGGGGGGGATATAGAGACACATGTATAAGTGGTGTATAAGTATATAGTTAGAAAGTACTCAAAGCTTCTATAAATACTTGTACTGAGATTTACAACACATACATTCAATACATTCTATTTTTCTGTCTTCTATATGGGGGTGGAAATCGGAGTTGGAGTGGTAAATAATGAGAGATTTTGTCATGAAAAAGTGACACCGCATGTCAAGATTATGAAGTTCATGAAGCCAATTCAAAGCAAAGAAAATATACCTCCTTAAGCCAATGAAAAAGTACATTTGCTGTTATGTCTGCTGGCATGGTGATTAGTGTGAGATTTGTCATTTGTGAGAAGTTAAGAAATGGAATTCTCAATTATGATTGGACTACGTTAAGGATCAACTTTTAAAGTCTTTTCACGTTTATCATCAATGACTTAACCAAAAGCATTTAAAGTGGGGTTCCATGGTGAATGCCTTCATTGATGATATCGATACAGTGATTGAGACAGAAGTAAAAACTAAAGCTTCAGGATTAGTGTAATATATAGATAGAGGAGACGTGTAATTTTAGTCAAGCAATTATGGATACCGACATGGTATAAATTGAGTAAAAAGAGATTCAATAAGTTGATTATTTTAGATATTTGGAGTAAATCATAAATAAAATTAGATAGAATATAATGCTTTATAACAAATCAACATAGGAAGGATGAATAGAGAAGTTTGTTCTGAATGTTGTGTGATCTGACATTTTTTTTTCTTTTTTGAAACTAAGAGTTTTATATTAAGGACCAAGGGAGTGGGACTATTACATAAAATAAGTTGTTTGAGGTAGCATAACCATTTCTAATGTCGTCTAAAAATGTCCATAGTAAGGAGAAAAATGATTCTAATTAAAAAAACTAAAAGAACTAGAAGTAACACCAAAAATGATCATAAGAGAAGTTGCGAGTATAGACATGCATAATCTTAGTCGTATTATGAATACGACTATATAAAACCTATTGAAGAGCGATAATGGTTTATGCAGTAAGTCCCTCTTTTTATTTGGACTTTTTGTGGTATGCCTTCATCTTACTTTCATCTTTCTATTTTTTTTCTGCTATTTGTCTGTTTTCTTTTTGTTCTATTTGATTTTGTTGGATCCAATGTAAATGACTTCAGTAATTTTGGATTAGGCTGAATTTTTTAAACTGAACATGCTCAACGTTGAGCATAATTATATCATATAACAAACTAGAATGGCGTAAGCATGAAGGTCACAAGCTAATAATTATAATTTGTTTATCCAAAAAATAAAGATATTGCATACTTTCCAACTAAATAGAAGTTTTTTAAAATTAATATCTTACATGACCGATTAAACTATATAAAAGGAAGAAAAAGAAAGGTCTTTATCTCATACATGATTCAAATAATTCTTTTTATTTTAGGATAAATTACATATAGACCCCTTAGATTTGCAATAAATTATATCTATTACCTCTAAAAACCAAAATTATAAATGCCCCTTGTTATTAAGAATAGGGGTTAAGGGATGATGTCACCACTGAAAAGAAAATTCAAAAGACTAATTTTACCCTTCCTTATTTCAAGCATTTCTCATCTTAACTTTGAGTTTTTAATTCTCAATGGTATATGATCAAAATACCCCTACCATGAAATTCAAAGAGAGAAAATTACTGAAGCACCATTGTTTAATTAAATGCCCCTTCACGTAGGCATCTCCTCCTTCACCCTACCGAAAATTTGTGTTGAGATACTCGAAGTCCAAGTAGAGAAGTGGCTTCCTATTCTTGTCAACGTACTCAATGCAAAACAAATTAAGTGTTCTTAGGAAGAAGAAAGGAAACTAGGGAAACAAATGAACATAATCAAAATGAAAACCTACTCTAGGGTTTCTTTGATTCATTTTTAGACCCACAGTGAGTATGTGAAATCCCTGAAAATCCTAATCTGGAAATTTATATTGTAGGTTCGAAAACTCAAAGTGCGGGAAGAAGGCAACTGTGGGCCATCCAAATTAAAATGATTATATTAGACTCTAAACCAATGGAAGTAGATGGAGATGATGCTAAGTTGGGAGTTCTGTTAGAATATGGAAGAAGATCTATCTCGGATATTGATAGACTTTGTAGATGGATCAAGAGTACAGTAATGACGCAAGTAGAAGGTCCCGAAAAATCAGATAAGACCCTTCTATATCTTAGAAAGGACCCAAGAATGAACTAGGGCTTTTAGAGCATCAATACCACTTCCTGGAGTAAAAGTACTAGGGGTGGGTTGCCTGCCTTAGTCACCCCAAGCAACCCACCCAATTCCGGGGCAAAAGGGTATTTTGGAAATATAAATGTTTTTGGAGCCCTATTTAATGATTTTTCATTCTAAAACATGGTCATTATGTTCTAAAGCTATCAAAGAACGTCAGAGCTTCTCAAAAGAACCCTCTCCAAGGTGAAGGAAAGTATGGAAGTATCCGTCAAGGTTTTCGATCGTTGTTTCTCTTTCTAAAAGGTTAGTATTCATCTTCTTCGCTCTAGTTCTTCTCCTTTGCTTGTTTCTACCTACTATCAAGAACTAGAAGAAGGTTTATACTTGTTGTAATGACTTATCTCTTCTATCCTCTTTGCTCTTTCGAGAGTCTTCATTCACTCTAGCTCTTTCGTGAATCTCACGGTAAGATTTCGGAGAAGACCAAATATAAGATCCATTAGGTTTTCATCCTTTTAGCTTTGTTTGATCTCCAAACTAGTTAAACCATGATCTATTATGATTTCAAACCTATATCTTCTATCCTCTTTTCTCTCCATTCACTCAAGCTTATCCGTGAATCATGGGATAAGAATTCGGAAAAAACCTAATGTAGGATTCATTAGGTTTTCATTATTTTTACTATAATTAATCTTTAAACTATGATAGATAATGTCCTACCATGATTTCATAATTTTCTAATTAATTTTGGAGTAATTTGGAGCCCAAATGAGAAGTTTCCTGTCAATCTGAGCACATTTGTCCATGCACAAAAGCTCTGGTCGCCTACCCTGGTCGCCCCAAGCAACCCAACCAAGTTTTGGCAGATTGGTGGCTAGGTTGATTGCTCTAGTTGCCCCAAGCAACCCACCCACTGCCAAGTTGGTTGTTTGTTCTCTTTTCAACTCTATACATCTAGGGTTGTTTCTAACTTTGAAGCATCAAGTTATTAGGACTTTTTGACAAACTTGAACTCACTCTTTGGTCCAACTTACAAAGGTTGCAAATCGATAGCAAGGTAAGGATGTTCACTTATACATAACCATAGTTACATTCTTGTTTGTTATGGAACTTGAATGTATGATTACATACTATTGTTTTAGGGTTCAAACATGATTACTATGACTCTAAAAATTCATAATATAGTTGATTAATAGTGTTATGCATATATGTTAAACATAGTTGATTAATGATGTTATGCATATATGTTAAATATGTGACTACTTGGACTTGGAATCATTTGTGACTGAGAATGTGATTGAAACCATATTTGTGATGCGAATGTAGGTTGTGAATGTGAACTAAGGAATACCATTCGGGTGATCTGTCTTGGGATGTGTAGGTGGTATGGGACACAATCCTATGATGCCCCTTAGGGCTTTTCATGATCAATGGATGTCATAACTAGGAATTCTAGTTGTGTTTGGTTAGAAGCCTTGTCATATCACACCTTATTGGTGTGGGAATTGATGCAGAATGACCCATGGTAGTAGTGTAGGGTGTGGGCGCTCAAGATCGATATCCAACCAGTGAGAGGATACAACCACATTGTGGGGGCTTCATTAGTAGGGTTGCATGTAATAGACTCGGGCTCATGGGTGCTCAAGACTGGTAGCCAACCCGTGAGAGGACATGAGGGCTTCCCGTCCATTATATATAGATGACCAATCGAGTTAAGAGTTAGCATAGTCCGAGCTAGTTGGTGCCATAGAATATGATGACTCTAGTAGGAAAGGATACTGAACCAAGATTGTGAGATGCATGAGGGGAAGTTTCTAAACCTAGGATTATGTTACTAAGTAGTTGACTTGCACTAAGCTAGGTATAACCCTGACGCATGCCAATACTCATACCAATGGTGGTGAGAGAGTGGTGACCTAAACCCCAGCCACGGTGATAGTGTGAGAGGGATTCCTTGACCCCTTACCCAGGATTTCAAGACCGGTAACCAACCCGTGAGAGATCAGAGTGACAATACCATCCCAGAGGAGGTTGGTGTTCCATCTTAATGTTTGTTTGCCATTAGAGACTAGCATCCATTAGAGTATGGTTGCATTCTTGCATTTTGTTTCATATCATATTGCATCATATAATGTCTTAATTTGGATTGTAATTTGATATTTGTTTGTAAACTACCCGCTGAGTTCTTTTGAGCTCATCTTTCGGGGACAATGTTGTTTTAGTCTTCTTTTTTTTTTTTTTTTTTTTTTTTTTTTTTTTTTTTTGTGGAAATGTTATTTTAGTCTTTGATGCAAATACAGATGTTAACGAGATCTAGGAATACGAGACACCAACGATTGATGCATACGGTGCACAAGGTTTTGGTGATTATGACATTCACAGTGAAGAATGTTCGTGTCTCGACTGCGTGTACAAGAATTAGCTCAATTCATAAGCTAATCTACTCCATTCGCTATACAGAGATTTTAAAATTTTAAAAACTACATTTTTCTTAAGGATACATACCTAATGATGTAACACTGAATAATTTTGATCTTTCTTCATTTCTTTCAATTCTATACGTAGGTTTATTATTACTTCCGCACTCTGATTTTGGTTTTGAGATCCTTCTGAGATCCTTACTTTTGATTTAATTCTTTAATTATATTAATACATTGATCTATTATTGCTCATGATTGGACTATTGTGTGGAATGGTTGGATGATTATCTGAGACTTGATCTTTAGGTCTGTGGATCACACCTCCAGGTATTCAGTTAATAGGGTACCGGCTAGAGGGATGTGATAGAGTATCTCATCCTACAAAATAAAAATAGCGGTAGAAGCAATCACAAAATAGAAGAAAACAAAAAATGGACAAGTATGAGAAGCTGGAAAAAGTAGGGGAAGGGACATACAAGGAAGGTGTACAAAGGTGCAGGACAAGATGAAGGGAGAACTGGTCCACCCCCCCCCACCCAAGAAAACTCACATCGAGATGGACAACGAAGGTGTGCCCCCCCCCCCCCACCACCTTTCGCGAGGTTTCCCTCTTTATATGCTCTCTTAGTTTGTTTATGTCATCCGGTGGGATTTGAAGGGAGAGGAATTGTATTTCTTCAAAATTTGTAGGGACGAGGCTTGAGATAGTTGTCAGTAGTTGCTTGAAGGTCTTCGCTGTCGATGATGTAGTGGTTTTCTTCAGAAGGTGCCTCAACTTTGGGATCTGGTTTAAAAATAGAGAGGAAGAGAGAGAGAGAGAGAGAGAGAGAGAGAGAGAGAGAGAGAGAGAGAGAGAGAGAGAGAGAGGGCTAGTTTTGTGTTTGATAGGAAGCTTGCTAGCTGCAACCTTAATGGAGAGGAATTGGGGGTTGGGGTTTCCCTCCTTCATATGCTACCTAGTTTTTCTTTCTTTCTTCTTCCTATGACAGTTTGCTCTGCATCAAGCACATTGGCAAGAATAAGAAGCCACTTCTCTACTTGGTCTTCAAGTATCTCGGCAACGATTTCCGGCAAGATGGGCCTAGTGGGTGATTTCCAACAGGGTGAAGGAAGGAGATGGATGAAGAGATTTCCTCTTCTACCACCTACATGAAGGGGTATTCAATCAAACAACCACTTCAGTAATTTTCTCTTTAAATTTCATGGGAAATTATTCAGGTCATTTAACATTGAGAGTTAGAAACTCAAAGTTAAGATGAGAAATGCCTAAATAAGGGAAAATTGGTCTTTTGAATTTTTGTTCAATGGTTACATCATTGCTTAACCCCAATTCTTAACAACAAGGAGAATTCATAATTGATTTTTTTTCAAGGGTAATAGATGTAATTGATTGCAAATCTAAAGGGTTTATATGTAATTTTCCCTTTATCAAAATTTCTTCTTATCCTTAACTAAACTATCATTCTACTATTATAAAAGCAAGAACTCTTGAAAGATGACTATATTTTTTCTTTCAAAAATAAGCATAAACGTTAATTTAAAAGATATGATTAATTTTAACTCTTTTTTTTTTGGTAAAATATGATTAATTTTAACTATGTCTAAGATATTAACTCTAAACTATCATACTACTATTATAAAAGCACGAACTCCTAAAACATGGCTACATTTACCTTTTAAAAATACCCTTAAACGTTAATTAAAAGGAAATAATTAATTTTAATTATGTCCAAAATCCTAATTCTAACCATCACG
Source organism: Hakea prostrata (assembly GCF_041222555.1). Lineage (NCBI taxonomy): Eukaryota > Viridiplantae > Streptophyta > Magnoliopsida > Proteales > Proteaceae > Hakea > Hakea prostrata. The sequence goes on from NC_142600.1 coordinate 34,531,120, forward strand.
ATTATTCTCTTTTTCCCATTTCCCAAAAGAAAAAAGAGAGAAAAAAAGGGGGAAAAAAATCAAAATACCTATATTTTCTTTACTTCCCATTTCTTAAATAAAATTTTAATTAATTGATATTTGCTTTCTTTTTCATTTAAAACAGAAAATAGCTTGATATCTTAAATTAAACATCTGATCTCTCTTCTTCTTTTTTCCCCTAAAAAACACCAATGTGTCTCCAATTAATTAATACTAAATAAAACTCTTTGTATTCTTCTTTTATTTTTTTCTCACTTGTACAAAAGAAAGCACACTAAAATTGCCAATTTACAAAAGAAGTGTCATGTAACACATTCCCTTATATAACAAGCTCAAGAATGTGATTACATCCATAATCCCTCTTCAACTATAAAAAAGAAAAATAAGGACAAACCCCAGAAAACAAGAGAAAAAAAAAATGAGTTCTTTGCATGGCACCCCTTTAAGTGGAGCCTAAATTCGTGATTGCCCCTTAAGGGCGATATATTTCACGGCGCCCCCTATGCGTAAAATGAAATATTCCAAGTCGCCCCTTTAACGGTAAAGTGTTTTGACCGTTAAGCATGGTACATAATTTCGCCGAAATAACGAGATATCGCAGTTCAGAGATTTCTCGAGATATATCGCCAAAAATAGTGATATTTTCGGCGATAAAACCTGGAATTCACCAAATTTCGGTCAAATTATATATCCAATTGGTTTTGGGGATTTTCTCTCTCCTCTCCAAACCTCCCCCATAGTTTTTCTCTCCTAGTTCTTGGCATTTTTGCCATATTTTCGTTCGATCTTTGACATAAAACCTTAGATCTCACTTCATTATTGACAGGTATAGCATTGATCACGACGATCAAGCGAGATTTCAAGCCAAACTGAGTGTTTTGTAGAGTTTTTAATCTAAGATGTAACTATTTTTCTCTAAACTTTTTTTTTCTTTTCAAAATGCATGTCATAATGTTGTTGGATGGGTATGAAATTAATATATGTTGAATACAGTAAGTTGATCTACAAACTCACGGAGTAGGATTTTTCGCTAAGTAATTTCTTCATTTATTTTCGGGCATAAAAAATTGTATTTTTCTACATTGCAAATACATACTTTTTGCATGATATATGTGTTGTATCGTGATTGAAAAAATATATGTGGATCTTCAGGACCGATCTACAGACTCACGGAGTAGGGATATTTTCTGACCGAATAAATAATTATTTTATCTTTTGAAATTTATTAAAATATTAATATAAAATTAAGTAATTATGAAAAAAAGAGAAAAAATTTAGGAACAAATAAGGGAAATTATTTTGAAGATTAGAGAAAATAGAAGGAAGAGGAAGAAATATAGAGGAAAAAGAAAAAGGAAAAGAGCCGTTAACGCTGCAACCCGTGAACAAGATTTGAGCGAGTGAAGCTTTCAGTTCGTTCCTTTCTTACTTTAACTGGTAACAGCAATAGAAGTTTAACCTATAAATAATAGGGAGAAAAATATTAATGTTAATGAACGACCCAGATTTAATTAACAAATCTAATGTAAAACCGTTCAACTAATCTTTTCACACGTTCGTTCAGCTACCATCTACCCTAATTTTTTTTATTGACTTCCTATATATCTTTTGATTTATTTTGTTTCATTTTGATGAAGAATGTGAATATTCTCTTGTATGCTACAAAGCATATTATACTTAAAGAAAAAGAAAAAGAAATATATATATATATATCTTATTTGATGATGCAGAAAGCAATGTTCATATAATAATCAATAGTACAACATTGATTGGAAGCTTCGGAAGAGCTAATCTATTATTATCTAGGAGATAAAAATTGGCTATAAATAATTCATTATTTTGTAGTAAGTCTCAAAGAAACTTGTTAAATTTTGAAGCTATTTGCCAAAATGATTATCAAATTGAGACTACTAATAATGGTAAAAATGAGTAACTATGTATTACTACAAAAGTGTTAAACATTTACTCCCAGTTTGTACTACACGAATATTCGCATGGTTGAGACACATGCTTGGGTAAATCAAAAGAACAATGATTCTGATAGTTCTATTATTTGGCATGATCGGTTGGACCATCCCGAATCAAGTATGATGCGAAAAATTATTGAAAATTCAATTGTCATCTATTGAATAACCAGAAGATTATTCAATTGAGTGAATTTTTTTATTTTGCTTGTTCTTAAGGAAAATCTATTATTAAATATTCACCAGCTAAAGTTGAGATTGAACATTCTACGTTTTTAAAAAGTATGAAGGGTGAAATATATGGGTCCATTCACCCATCATGTGGATCATTCAGATAATATATGATTTTAATAGATGCATCTATAAAGTGGTCACATGTATGTTCATTATGAACTCGCAATTTGGTGTTTGTGAGATTGTTTGCTCAAATAATGAAATTAAGAGCATAATTTATGGATTATAAGATAAAGACAATTTGTCTTGATAATGCTGGTGAATTTACATCTCAGGCTTTATGATTATTATATAACAACTGAGATCACAGTTGAATAGCCTGTTGCTCATGTTTACATCCAAAATGGTTTAGTAAATTTATTTATTAAATGTCTCCAATTAATAGCTAAACCATTGTTTATGAGAACAAAGCATCATTTGTACGTATCAGGCCAATTGGCTTATGGTCATAAATTCTCCCTATTACAATTGGCTTATGGTCAGAAGCAAAATATTTATCATCTTAAAATTTTTTGGATGTACGGCTTATGTTCTAATTGCTCCACCACAGCGCACAAAGATGAGTTCCCAAATAAAGTTGTGAATATATATTTGATATGAATCTCCTTATATAATTTAATATATTGCCAATGATATGAGATTTATTTAATGAATTAGTTTTTCCAACATGAGGGGAGAGAATAAACAGTTAGAAAAAGAGATTGATTGTATGCACTATCATTATCTCATTAGATCCTCGCACTGAGCACTGTGAACTTGAAGTTCAAAGGATAATGCAATAAATATTATGAATCAACTGTCATATTTGCTGACCTGTTAAGAGTTATTAAATCTCATATTCCAGCTGTAAATGCTCCAATTAGAATTGATGTCCCAGCAGGACAATCTATCAATGCAAATGAAATTAAACCACGTTTAAAACATGGAAGATCAATCGGTTCCAAGGATAAAATTCTATAAAAGGAAATGAGCAAATGATCAAGATGATCATAATATGGAGACAATTGATTATGAAGATCCTAAATGCACAACTTTCTATAAAACCTCAGAAGAGGTTCAAATATCTGAAAATAATGAAGAGATCTCGATTAGTTATGTCATTGTAGGAAAATGATGGAATCGAAAATATAAAGTTGTCGACAACATTTTTGTATATTATATTATTATTGAAATAATGCAACAAGACGAGGATCTTGAACACAAATTTGTTGATGAATGTAAATGAAGAAATGATTGACCAACGTAAAGACGCAATTCAAGTAGTATTGAATTCGCTTGAAAAATTAAAGTTTTTGAACTTGTAGTTCAATATCTGAAGGTATAAAGCCAGTGGGGTACAAATGAGCTTTTGTGAAAAAAATGAAATGAGAAAAATAATGAAATTGTAATATATAAAGCATGAATTATGGCACAAAAATTTTCGCAGAGGCCTGACATTGATTACATGGAAACATATTCTTTTGTGGCGGATGCAATCACCTTCAGATATCTTATTAATCTGGCAATATATAAAAATTTTGACATGTGTCTATTGGATATTATTACAGCTTATTTATATGGCTCACTCGAGTATGAAATTTATATAAAAATCCCTGAAGAATTCAAAATGACTGAAGCATATAAAAAAAATTCCTAGGAAGTTTGTTCAATAAAGCTTCAAAGATGATCATGGCATATATGGTATAGCCACTTTAGTGGATATTTACTAAATGAAGAGTATAAAAATGATCCAATTTATTATTGTGATTTTATTAAAGGATATGGATCTGTTTTAATAAGTGTATATGAAGATGACTTAAATATCATTGGAATTTCTGAAGAATTTTCAAAAGCAGTAGATTATTTGAAGAAAGTTTAAATGAAAATCTTGAAAAGACAATGTTTTGTCTTGACTTGTAAATTGAACATTTGACAAATGAAATATTCGTTCATCAATCAACTTATATAGATAATATTTTGAAACGATTTTTCATAGAAAAAGTACATCCATTGAGTACCCCAATGGTTGTGAGATAAGAAAGATTTATTTCGACCCCAAGAAAACAGTGGAGAATTTCTTAGTCATGAAGTACCATACTTAGTGCAATTGGGGCATTAATGTATTTTGCTAATAGTATAAGATCAGATATAACATTTTTTATAAGTGTATTAGCAAGATTTATTTTTTCTCCAATACGAAGACACTGAAATGTTATAAAACATATATTTCAATATATTCGAAAAATTATTGACATGATATTATTTTATGAATGTGAACATCAACTTACTTGTTATGCAGATGCAGGATTTTTATCTGATCTATATAAAACTAGATCTCAAACAGACTATTTATTCACAAGTGAATGTTAGCTATTTTATATTTGGTTAAGGTCAATGATACAATACATTCAGGAAGCATGCGGTCTTCTACTAGAAGAAGGAGTTTCAACAATATTATATGAAGATAATGCTGCATGCATAGCTCAATTGAAAAAATGATATATCAAAAGAGATAAAACAAAACATATTTCACCAAAATTCTTCTTCATTCATGGTCTTCAATGAAAGAGTGAAATCGATGTTCAACAAACTCGTTCAAGTGATAATTTGACAGATTTATCTACTGAGAAGTTGCATACTTCAAATTTTGAGAAGCTGGTATATAATATTGGAGTTCATCTTCAAAGATACTCAATGATGTTTTCATCAGGGGGAATAAAATATGTGCTACACTTTTTCTCCCTTCACCATGGTTTTGTCCCACTGGGTTTTCTTGGTAAGGTTTTTAATGAGGCAGCTACCAATACGTATTATTTAGATATGTATACTCTTTTTCCTTCACTAAGATCTTTTCCCACAGGGTTTTTCTTAGTAAGGTTTTAACGAGATACATTATCTATTGATGGACATCCAAGGGGGAGTATTATAAATAATATTTATTATGGATGTCCATTACCCCAAAGAGATTGTACTTCTAATTGAAGATCTCAACTACCTCAAGATACAATATTGGTGAAGATCACAACCATCTCATTACACAATGTTGGCAGTCAATATTTCCATTCTATGCACCTTCTATCTTGGGTGGCAATCTATCCTTCCATATCAAGATTATCTTATTGTGTGTGAGAATCATATATTGTATTTCTTGTAGACATTGATATTAACATATCAGAGAAGATGTTAGTTCCATTATAAATATGTAATGACTAACTCAATAGAAGAGCTGAACTGATCTTGTCTTTCTTCTTTGTATTCTATATTTTCTCTTTATTTTATAACAATACAACAACAACAATAAGCCTTGTCCTAACTAAATGGGGTCGGCTACATGGATTCTTGCCATCCAATCAGTTCTGTTCGAGGCCATGCTAGATACAAGGCCTAAGCTATACATATCCTTTCTCACCACTTCTCCTAAGGATCTTAGGTCTACCCCTAGCTCTTCTAGTTCCTTCAATATTGATTATATCACTTCTCTGTACATGAGCATTTATAAGTCTCCGTTGAACATGGCCGTGCCACCTCAAACGACTTTCTCTAAGCTTATCACTTATGGGAGCAACTCCCAGACCAACTCTAATATGATTGTTTCTTATCTTATCCATCCTAGTTTTCCCACTCATCCATCTTAACATCCTCATTTCTGCTACAATGAGTTTAACAATAAAGACATAATATTAATAGAAGCACCCAAATCACACATGGCTTTTTCAACTTTCATACTACCTATCTTACAAGGAATGACAACTATACGTTTATCCTTGTACGTTGAAGGTAATTGCTTTTATAACACAACTAAGTTTTTTTTTTTCCCACACCTATTTCTCATTGCCTTGTAACTTTCTCTTATTAGTAAAAAATTCCTTACAGAATTTTGCACAGTGAGGAATTTGTTTGATAGCATCAATTAAAGGAATTTTTTATCTCAACTTTACTAAATGTCTCAAGAATTTCTTTTCCTCTTCAAGTTTTTTTTATTGAGAAAGTCTTGATGGGAAAGGAGGGAGTGTTATCTTCAGGCTTACATATTGTACAGGAGATGTTACTTCTTTTTTTTCCACCTCTTTTAAATTTGAATGATGAGCAATTGATCCTTCTAACTCTTTGCCACTTCTCAATGTCATTGCACTCGCATTTGCTTTGGATTAATAATTGTTTATGAGGGCAATTTTCCTTGATTCTCAAGCTTACTCATTGAAGAGGCGAGTTGATTGATTTGGTTCTTCAGGTTTTGAATACGTGCTCTTGTACCCTGTTAGAGTTGACGAGAACTAAGAGCAAGGGATTCGACTAATTGTTCAAGAAATTTACCTTGCTTAAGTGCTCATTGATATTATTGATCCGGCTGCCTAGGCTGGTACTATTGTTGGGAATTGTTTGCTCTAGGCCCACAACTCAGATTTGGATGATCATTCCATCATGGATTGTATGTGTTTGAGTACGGATCATATCTTCTTTGTGGTGGCCCTAGGAATCCTCTAACAACAATGGCATGTTCATGATCATAAGAGGGAATGAAATCTTTGGTTTTCAATTTAGTTACTTCCAATTCAGCTTCTCTGTAAGATGTCCGATCATAAGAGGGAATGAAATCTTTGGTTATTGAATGGAAACATTTTTCTAAAAATCCTCTAGATTTGGACATAATCAAATCTTCCATCTTTAGACATAATCAGATTTGGCCATGGTTCTTTGATTTGGTTCAGCCTTCATTTGATATAAAACTGTGGTGTTGTGGCTCTAAACAACTATTTTTTAGACTTTATATCCAAACACTCCAATCTGTCCATATAACACAAAAATAATAAACATCTAAATAAATAAGCAACTAATCTTATTAAATACACTAGAATTGATATAATACAAATGCAATTAAGTGACCTATTAGTGATCCATACACCCCTGTGTAGCTTTACAAATTGCCTTCCAAAGGGGGGAGTCCATTGCACCATCAAAGAACTGGCTATGCCTCTTCAAATTTACATACTTGGCCTCAAGCAATTCAGTCCAAAGGTAGTTTTTGTGGAGAAACATCATGCCAACTTCATCACAAAAGCTTCGTTAACCAAGGCAAGATGCTTGAACCCCAAACCTCCTAACTCTTTATTCTTGCATAAGGTATCCCAACAAACTAAGTGCATTCTCTGCCACTAGAACATGTCACCCCAAATAAAGGATATGCACACCTTCTCCACCTCAGTTAGGATGTGTCACACCCCACCCAGCCAAATCTGATTCACACTCGAATACCCGTGGGGGTGATACACTATCAAATCTCAGTTCAATGACAAACTCGTACAAACATATGACAGTATAATCCAAGGACAAGAATAAATCAAGTTTAAATACCAAGTTATCAAATTGGAATTACCAATAGTTTACAATCATCCATTAACTAAAGTTAATCGAAAGAAAGTAAGAGTTTAAAGGATAAATAGTTTGTTTGCAGCGGAATTAAACTAAGCTAATCCCCTAATGGAATCCAGCTCCATAGGAACAGTCCGGGCATGGGCACGAAGTTTCATGCGAGTTTACATCTTCTTCGGTCACTCCTTCAAGAAAATCTACCGGCGACAAATAGAAACAAACATATAAACGGAATGAGTTCAATATAACTTAGTGTGGTCAACTCAACGTCATATCATGCATTCGTTCACAAAATCCCACACCGCACATACAACATTAATATCGATAATGTAATTAATGATAATGATATGATATAATGAATGATTATGATATTATGCTCCTAACTCTATAATAAAGTTATGGTAGACATGCATTAAGTCGTACGCCAGTCTCCTTTGAACGGTCTCATTCACTCTCCCTAAAAAAGAGACGTCTATTGGGTTCTTCGCAGTTGTTGGGTCAACTCATGTCAATCCGTGGTTGGGGTGTAAATCACCACTCTTTCACATCACCGTTTGGTATGATAAGTGGGCGCATGTCAAGGATTACTCTAGGCCCAATGCATAGTCATACTATCTCGTACTACATATAGTCTAGATACTTCCCTTATGGCACCCACCAACTCGATTCATTATCATTTTCCACCTAGAAATGGGATCCTCAACATGACACATATGTTGGATTTCATTTCTCAACCCTATGGTCATCCACATATAATGGACAAGATGTTCTCCATGTCCTCTCATGGGTTGGTTACCGGTCTTAAGCGCCCATGAGCCCTTATTTATTATATGCAACCCTTCCATCTCATGATGGCAGTGGACCTGCTTGATGCTCACAAGACCTATCCACTGACATCACGGGTGACCCAATTTCAATACCCCTACCGGAAGGGTAACAGTACTCATGAGGTTACCTAGCCAAATACTTTTAGACACCTAACATTTATGTGCTTAGATCTGGATGCATACTCATGTGAGGTCACTAGGGTAATGGGTGAACCCACAACCCTAGTTGGTAAATCGATGTAAGAGAACTAAGTCTCAAAATCAATCCCACACACATTCTCATATCATCATTCACAAGAATTGAAAAATCGAAACAAACATACTTTCTTACCTTTCATTTGCGCAAAGTCACACACATAATCACATGATAACAAATATCAAAATTGAAGCAAGATATCAATAATGAAATTTAATTAACATCATTAAGTGTACAAGATATGGTTAAGTATTCTTCACCTTTCAAGTTAGTGTAAACTCTCCAAAGCCTCACAAAGTGCACCCAAGAGTATGTAATTAGACCCAAAATAACCCTAGTTGCATAAGAGAAAGAATAAGTATTAATTGGGAATCAATAGGGGTTCAAAGAGGTCCAAAATATACTTCTCAGATAGGACCGGTTGCATAGGCTTATAGGACTGGTTGAACGGGTTCAACTCCCCCCCCCTCCCCCGGTCCACCAAGTTTCGGCTAAAAATCCATATTTCACCTTTGATTCGAAATCAGACTGAAGTGTGACTTTGGGGACCTCTAATTAACAATAATAAGGTCCTAAAAGTATCAAAAATTTGTCCCAACTAGGCCTCAAACTAAAAACCCCCAATTCGGCACTCGCGAGTGCCTACGAGCGTCTCTCAGAGGTTCAATGTGAAATTGCTCTCAACGAATCGCTTACACAACTCTTAAAACTAAAGGAAAACATAAATAATACTAATGGAAAGCATTCCAAGCATTCAATATACCCCAACTACCGAAAGCTATCATTCATTGTGAAGGGAACGTCATAAACCTAGGTTTAAAGAAGAGAGGTTGAAGAACACTCACCTTTCTCAACGATTCCGCAATGATTTAGGTTTCTCCTCCTCTCCAAGCCTCAGCCCCACTCTAGCATTAGGAAATGCGTTCTAAGGTGAATGGAATTTAAACCCAAATTCTCGAAACTGCCCCGAATCTAGGGATGGGCGGGCGGTCCAGACCGGTCATCGGTCCGATCGACTGGCCCTTGGTTGACCCCTCTACCAAGGTCCAATTCCAATGATTTTTGGCTTGAATGAGGTCTTTTCAATACCTACATTTGGATATATTTACTTCGTCATTTGGATTCTCGAACTCGCCAAAATCACTTTTTAATGCCTTCATGATTGACCTTTTCTCTCCTCTTAAATTCTAGGAGAGTGGCCAAGTCATCAATAAGGTCATCCACTATCATGGGGTCCATTTCTGAACCTTTGGGCTCGACTCGAATGGCCCACAATTGTTGCCTACTCAAGTTCTTGGTTCGCGGTCCTGAAACCATGGGTTAAAGGGTTAGAAATCTAGGGGATTTCATCGGATACATTTTAGAATAGGGTCTATTTGCATGAATATACTAGTTTGGCCATGACAACAAATTTTGCCAGGGTCACTGTGAATCCCCTAGAATCCTAACCCATTAACCAATGGTTTAGGTCCACGAACCCAGAGGTCGAGTAGATAGCAATTCAAAACCATTCAAGTCGAGCCCAGAGATTTGAAAATTGAACCAATAGAGGTGGATGACCACGAAGAAGACCCGTCCACTCTAGTGGAGTTTAGAAGGAGAGAGAAAATCAATTTTAAAGGCACTAAAAGAAGATTTTGGCATGCCTAGAAATCGATGCTAGAGGACTCAAATGCCAAGATAAACTATACCAATGATTAGGCCTTGAAATAAGCTTTCTACCCTCCAAAGCCCATCGAAATCAGACTTCACATGAAGGAGATAGAGGGACGGTCGACTGGGGCTAGTTGCACAACTGGATCAACAACCCCTACCCAGATTTGGGGCAGTTCCGGGATTTTGGGTTTAAAACCCTATTTTATGTTTCTACCTCATAAATGCATTTTTTTTATGCTAGAGGGAGCCCGAGACCTTGGGAGTGGTGAAGACCTTGAAGTTTGAAGAGATTCTTGCATGTGGAAAAGTGCAAAAGTGCGATTCATTATGGTAAATGCGTGTAAAGGTAAGCCATTCATTAAACCCTCTTTTCCAACAACTTTTGAAGGTATTTATGGGGATTGAATGCAATGTCGTGGTGGTTGTTGATGTTGGGTAATAATGAATGCTCAATCTTGTCTCTGTTTATGTCTCCCAACCCTTTTGAATGTTGGTTCATGCAACCCTTTGCATTTGAAACTGACTGGACCTCTCTAAGATGTTTGCGGGCGACTCTCTAAGAGACAAATTGGGTATCTTTTTTTTTTTTTGGGGGGGGGGGGGGGGGGGGACTTCTTGGGATGATTGGAAGGTGTTTTCGGGACAAAACCCCCAAGTGAGTTGATTTCGAGAAGAGTTCAAAATTGACCAAACTTGGTCACAGCCCTAGGGTGGGCGATCGACTAGCCTTGGGAGGCCTATCCAACCGTCCCTAGTATGGGTGTGTGTTTTGGACCCTTCGATATCCAGTTGATCCCCGATTGATACCCATTTTGATCTGTTATTTGGGTCATTTGCACTCTCAATTGTGGATTTCTTTGGAAATTGGAGATCAATCTTGTCTTTAATAGGTGAGGAAATACATTGCCATATCTTGTATATCTAATTTATTCTAAATTCGCATTTATATTGATGTTGTATATTCATTATGAAATGCGTGAGACTTTGCACAAATATAAGGTAATATGGTGTTTATGTTTATTTATTAACATGAATGATGATTGTGAACATGATGCAATTGGATTAGATGGTAAGACACCATCCACTTATATTTATATACCGATTGGGGTTGTGGGCGTGTGCCCATTACCCTAGTGAGTTTACATTCACTAAGACTTATTTGGTACATGGTAGATAAGTGTCTAGATGTGTTGGATAATAAACCCTTGAGTACTACTACCCTTTTAGTAGGATTTTTATTTGCGGCAGCTGTTCATGCCAGTAGCTACCGCTCCAGATTGTGCCATGTTTACAGTTTACAATCTGACGGTTTCAATCAAAAGTGCAGGGGCTTAACTGTAGTTATAATTTTCATTTTTTACACTAAAAGTTTTTAAATTTTACAAATTTACAAAAGGAACCCCCTTACTCTTTCAACCAAGATCCCAAATATTGATAATGAAAGAGACGGAGAAGGAGGAGGAGAAGAAGAAGAAGGAGGAGATCGATGTTGCCCTAGAAATCGGCAGGGTATGCATTTTGATCCTTCAATATAGGCTGTCATAGATCCCAATAGTCCAAAGGATACATCTTAAGGCCAAGTTGGAAAGCTTTGTTTGTAGAGTCTCTTTCAGTTCGGGTTTTGGGCATAATCGCTCATTTTGCAAGCCGTAGATCGATGTTTCAAAAGAACTCGCCTAATTATTTTTGGTAAAACAGGGGCATCTAACACCAATTCGTCAACATTTGCTTGATAAAAATCAATTTACCGAAACAAGGTCCGTACGATTCAATCTAGGGGTTGCAAAATCTGGAGCGTTGGCTGCCAGTATTTCCTTTCCTGCAGTGATTGAGAAACAGGGGAGACACAAAAACAGCAGCAAGAGCTTTGAAGCCGTTAAAAACTCGATCAAAAGGATCGGAATCCGTTCTATATTCAGTTCCCCACTTGAATCTCTTTGAAAGGTGAACTAGGTCAAGCTCATCTACGGTGCTAGCTTTGAGGTGAGGATTAAATCCTATGTAAAACCTACAGAAAAGGCAGAGTTTCATAATTTTCATTTGGGAGCTTCATTTCAGGATGTTGTCAATATCAAAAATCTCAGAAATCTCTCCCTTGTTTATACTCTTGTTGGAGGTGAGGAAAATCTATTCAATATGGATTTTTGTTTTAATTTCATAAACCTCTGTTTGCAATCTGAATGTGGTGTTTGGGATGATAAGCACGGTGGATTGCATTGATTGCCACCGATAAATCCGTGGTGACTGCACTGAACAAAGGCATCGATGTGGCTGAAGAGATTGGTGGTCTCCTTCGACGATCTTGGGTTATGAACTTACGATCAGTGTAAATGACGACAAAAGGTTTTTTTGTAAATTTATAAAACTGAAAAACTCTTAGTGTAAAAAAAAAGAAAGTTCAAATTACAATTAAACCCTCGCACTTTTGATTGAAGCCGTCGGATTGTAATCTGTACATGTGGCTCAATCCGAAGCGTTCACTGCTGGCAGCAGTAGCTGCCGCAAATAAAAATCCCTTTTAGTAGGGGTATTGAAGCCGAGTGACCAGTGGTGGTAGTAGCTGGGTCTTGTGTGCATCGAGCAAGCCCACTATCCTCATGTGATGGTAGAGTTGTGTGAAATCCCCCAGATTTCTAACCCGTTAGCCCGTGATTTCAGGACCACAAACCCGGGCCTCGAGTCGGCAACAATTGTGGACCATTTGAGTTGAGCCCAAAGGTTCGAAAGAGGACCAAATGATCGTGTATTAACCTAATGATGATTTGATAACTCTTATGGAGTTTAAAAGAAGAGATAAGATTAATCACGATGGCCTTAAAAGGAAATTTTGGTACGTTCGTAGGTCGGCAATGGAGAATCAGATTGACGCGAATAAAGTATCAAATTGAAGATCTTCAAAAGACCTTTCCAACAAGCCAAAAATCACCAAATTCGGAGTCTGTTTGGGTGTCCAACCATGGGCCGGTCGGTTGGGCCGGTTGGGTGAACCAACCCCTCCCCCCACCCCATTTTCTGTTTAGGGGCAAAAAACAAAATTTCGGGTTTTTAAGCCCTATTTTATGTTTCAACTCACCCATAACCGCATTTCTTTATGCAAGAACGAGTTTAAGGCTACGGGAAGAGGAGAAACCAAGAAGAAGAGCGGTTCCCGTCCTTTTGAAGGTGTTTTGTGATTCAAATCTTCGCGAAAACATTAGGAAATGTGAGATTTATTCAATCCTTCTCTTAGACACAATTATGTGAACAACTCTCTTCTCTTTATTCATGGAACTGTGGTTGTGGGAGCATGTTAGGGTTATTGTTACCTTTGTTTTCTTGTTTTATTATCCCTTTCTTGTATAAGAGAGTTAATGGGGTGATCCCTTGCTAAGGTTGATGCATTTTGACTCTCTGGGTCACCCAGTGGTGATTTAGGAGAGCCAATTTGGGGCTTTTAATCTAGATTAAATTTGACCAGATTGAGGACACCCTTATGATCTCTATACTGCCAATTAGATTTCCCCAAGGTTTCATTTCGTTTCAACTTTAAATCAAGGGCGGAATTATAACTTTTAGCCGATCTAGGTTAAAAAGGCAAGTTAGAACCTAGTTTTTTGTATGGGTTTTTATGGGAATATTTTGAGATATTTTTCTAAACCCAAATTAACTTCTAGTTTATTTTTGTTAATCATCTTGCATGATTAGGGTGAATTATCATTTTGTTACCTTCTTGTGGGAAGGAATTACTGATCTTTGGAGAAAGGAATCTAGTTGGAAGGTGAGGAATAACTAACCACATTATATTTAATTAATTGCTGTTATTTTATGTCTTTTGTTAAATATAAATTGCTATTATTTTTGTTTATCTTACTATAATTGTGTGTGACTTTGCACGAAAGGAAAGTAAAACTATTATTTATGATGTTGTTCTTTGCCTTTAAATCTATTATTATTGTTATGAGAATGTAATTTAATGTATGTGAAGGGAGAGGGGGAATATTATTATTCTCTCTACCTTATATTTTCCACTAGGGTTGTGGGTTCGCCCATTTCCCTAGTAACCTTATGTGGTGCCATTAAACCCAATTACATGATTTATAGGTGTCTAGAAGTGTTGGGCTAGGAATCCCTATGAGTACTACTACCCTTCTGGTAGGGGTATTGAAGCCAGTTAACCCATGATGTTAGTGGCTGAATCCTGTATATCAAGCAGGCCCACAATCATCATAGAGAGGTAGGGTTGCATATAATATATAAGGGCTCATGGGCGCTCAAGACCGGTAACCAACCCATGAGAGGACATGGAGATCATCCTATCCATTATATGTGGATGACGATTGGGTTAAGGAATGGGATCCAACAGATGCCTCCTGTTGAGGATTCCATTCATAGATGGGAAGATATTGAACCAACAGAGCACTAAGCGTGAGGGGAGATATCCGGACCATATGTAGTATGAGACCGAATGACTTTGCACTGGGCTTAAGTTTATCCCTGACACGCGCCAGATCTTATACCAATGGTGATGTGAGAGAGTGATGACTTGAACCCCAACCATGGCTCGATGAGACTTTACCCAACAGCCGCGGAAAACCCAATAGACGTGCTTTGGTGCCGTGAGAGAAGAGTGATGAGACCGCCCAAAGAAGACTGATGTATGACTTAATGCGTGTCTACTTTAGAGACTACATTATAGAGTTAGGAACCTCATATCATCACCATGCATTTATTTATTTATTTACTTATATTATTGAATACATGATGGTCTTGTGAATTATGACATGGGAATTGGATGAATATTTGATGTGATTGTTAGTTACCTCAATGAGTTCTATGAACTCATTCCTTTTATTTTTGTTTGCTCTTTAGATTGCTCTACAGGTTATGACGACCCTACTATCATTGAGGATCCATTGTCAAGTGATTATTAGGATGGAGTATTTGGAGAAGAAGTGGAGACACATGACGTTTCTTGTTCGTGTCAGGACTGCTCTTATGGAGATTCCTTTCCTTAGAGTTTCTTTAGATTATTTTTGCTGCAACATTATACATTCTTTCTTTTCTTAGAACTCTGATGTTTACTTTTTGAAATGAAGTTCTGGATATTGTAATCCTTTATTTTCATTATTGATTATTAAATACTTGAACTGGTTTATTTCTTGTCCATTTAATGTTAATTTATCATGTATTGTATGGAATTGTCACTAAACCTAGATCTTGCAGTATATCACCCCCACGGGTATTTGAGTATGACAGGATTCGGCTGGGTGCGGTGTGACAAGTTGCATATGTTAGGGTTGGGCTCATGGGGTGTCCAAAAGACCGCTTGAGTGACGTGAGGAGACATGAGAGACATCCGCCTAACATATGTGGATGACTATAGAGTTAAGGAATGGGGTCCAATAGACGCCTCTGGTTGAGGATACCATTCCTAGGTGGAGAAGGATATTAGACCAAAAGGGCACTAGGCATGAAAGAATGTATCTGGACCACATGTAATACCATACTTTATGATCTTGCATTGGCCTAGGTTTATCCCTGACACGTGTCAGTTCTCAGATCAATGGTGTGTGAGAGAATGGTGACCAAATCCCCAGCCATAGTTTGAAAGAAGAGATGTCTCATGTTAAGGGAGAGTGACGAGACCACCAAGAGGAGGCTGATGTGTAACTTAATGCATGTCTACCATTGAGACTTCATTGTTAGAGTTAAGAGCATACTTGCATACTCATTCATTTATTTGTCTCATTTATACATATACATAGATTGCTTGTTGAAATGTGCGATGAATGCATGATATATGGTCATGTTGATTTCACTGAGTTCTGTTGAACTCATTCATTTCTCTATATACTTTTTAGATTTTGTAATAGGTTAAGGACTCCGTTCAAGTGGAGAGTACGCCACCGCCTGTATTCTATGAGGGACTGACAGATGAGGATGTGGGGGCACATGGAGACTTGTGCCCATTTTTTGATTGCTCCTACGAATCGAGTACTATTGAGGCCACGACGATCACCTATGAGATTATAGTTGCTCTTGTGACCATTTTTTATATCCTTATTATAAAACCAATAGATGGTGGCGCTACCTAGTATTTTGAGCCTCTTCGAGAACATAGACTTCCGCTGTTGAACAATCTTTTCTTAAACTCTGATGTTTGACTTGACTAACTTTGGATAATGACTCTGAATTTAAATTCATGGATAACTGTAATAAGTTTGATATTATGAGTTTGATTTGATACTTTATTCTTCTTTCTTGTCCTTGGATTACTATGTCGTATTATTATTATGGATTGACACTGAACCTAGATCATGTAGTGTTATCACCCTCATGGGTATTCAAGTGAGTCTAGATTCGGCTGGGTGGGGTGTGATAGTCATCCTTCCAGCTAAAGAAAGAGATGAGGCATTCCAAATCGAAAGCCGATCCTTGATCCCTGTAAGTATATAACTATCAGTACTTTTCATCATCCAAACACTCTAGATTGGCACCCTAAGATAATGCCTAATGTCTATGGTCTAGGTGAACCCACAAATTGATGATCTCATTGATTTGTTGCCTTCTCATATTCATGGAAAAATAAATTCTAGTCTTCTCAATGCTCACTTTGCTTCTAGACGCACCATACAATTTGTCTAGAGTGTCAATAACCAGCTAGATCTAACCCAGGGAAGCTGCTGTAAATAGGACACCATCATCAACGACATAAGATGCGAGATTCCTGGTCCTCTTCTCCCAATCTTGAAGGCTTCTAATCACCATTAGAAATTGCATCCTTGATATAGTGAGAGAGCCTCTCCATACAAAAAAAAAAAGATTCAAGGTGAGAGGGGGTCTCCCTGCTGAATTCCCTCTAGAAGGATGAAAACTCTCTATACCTCCCCATTCCAAAGGATGCTCAAAGAAGTGGCGGTTATGCACTGCGCGATAAGGCACACAAAGGTGTCAGTGAGGCCCACCAACTTGAGAATCACATTAATAAAATCCCACCTAATTCTATCATCAGCCCTTTACAAATCAATCTTGATGGCCATGAACCCATCCTTCCTGGCCGTCTTTCTCATAGAATGAAAAACCTCATGAGCAATGATAATATTCTCCTAAATGTGACAACCCATAACAAAACTAACTTGGTTGGGCGATACCAAGGTAGGCATAATCTCCTTCAAGCGGTTGCAATCACCTTGAGTTGCCCATTCCTTTCTGGATTTCTATGCCCAGAGAATCTCTTCCCTCACAAGGATTGCTCGAGCTCCATCCTGAGATTATGTTCCAACCGAATTAATGAGATAAGGATTATAATTCCCAGAATCTAATATTTTCTGTATGCCCCCCAGCCTAGCATGCAACCTCTTTTTTTTATTTTCCAAACGGCCAAATTGCTTCTTATTCCACTTAACAAGAAAGACTGAAGTTTGTTAAGGGTTGCATTAATTTGCAAATTTGTATCCCAACCTTCCTTAATTTCATTATAGAACTCCGTGAATGAACCACATGGCTTCCATTCTGAAGGATCATTCCAAAAAGGACCTCTATTAGGAGTGGAGTCAACAAGGATGGGGTGGTGACCTAAGTTTAATCAATAAAGAACTCTAATAACCTCTGCTTTAGAAAATAATAATCTCCAATCTGTAGAGCAAAGACCTCTATCAAACCTTCTGAAAATCCTCCACTAGCTCCTGTTAAAAAACCAAAGTTCCCATGCTTCGCAACCCTTAAAACCATAACATAATTGAAAAAAGAATAATACTAAAAAGAATAAAAAAAAATTAAAAAAAAAACCTAGAAAGTTTGGATTCGGTAAACCAACCACACCATAGTGAGGTCATTGATTTGATTACCAACTCAGCAAGTCAATTGACAAATTTAGAGTTAATAAGACCTTATTCCATAATTCAACCAAAAAAAAAAAAAATCTTGTTTCATAATAAAATAGTTGATTGGACCTCAATCACAGCCTATACTTTTGTTTATTGTAATTTTATATATTCATATTATTGATGACCTCAAGTTTTCTTTATGGGTTACCAATTTCCTTTTTCCTTAAACCATGTTAGGGGATGGTTAATAACTAACAACGGCGATAATCCTTTACCAATTCGATTACTTCTTGGGGTTTGTTTCAGAAGCTTCTCTCATTTATCAAATCTAGTGATAATCTTGTTTTGTTGCAAGACGACAAATATATTATTATACTAATAAGTAGGTTCTTGTTTTCTTCTAGAAGCGTCTCTCTTATTTATTATATATTGATATTGATATTGATAGTATATATTATTATATTAATTGATATATAAGTATATTAAACTTGTTTTGGGGTTTTTTTTTTTGTTTTGTTTTGAGATGGTTTAGTTGGTAAAAAAAAATCAACACTTCCACGTAAAATATCAAAATTTGAATCCTCTCAAAGCCAAAGGAACAGTCCCGCAATTATATATGTGTGTGTGTGCACACGCGTCTGTGCACACGTGCATGCTGGTAAATATTTTGAACCCTTATAAGGGCATCCACACAATTTTACACTCTTAAGCATCAATCTTGATATCCAACCCAAAATTCAGTTGTATTCTTTTTTCTTTTCTCTGGCACCTTTCCCCCCATGTCATCTTCTAAAGTCGTCTACTACAATACAACTGATCCAATTCTAATTCCCTAAACAATGGACTGCAAATATATATTGTTCAAATATGTTATGAAACAAAAGTTAAGGCAATTGAAGAAAAACATAAATAATCTAGTTTCTAGGGCGCCTTAAGACGCATATGAAAGACTTTGGATTATTTTTCTTTTAAATTTTTCTGAAAATATATTTTTTTATTATATAATATAAGGCAGGACTTTGCCCTGACTTCAAGGAAATTCAAACTCTGACTTCCAACGTGTAGGTATTGCTTTTTTTACCAATTGTCATTGAGTTGATCTTAGATCAGTTTCACTTATCAACAGTTGAACATGCACCAAGAGTCAATCACGTGTCTCTTATATTTCCATAAATACCATTTCTTTCATATAAATGTTAAAAATGAGAGAGGTGATTGGCTCTATGGTGAGCTTCACTCAATACAAGTGTTGGTAGAAAAGGTTTAAAAGGCATTTAATACTAGTTGCCTCGTTTAAAACACGCTTTGTTCTTTTTGAGTGTCACAATTTAGAATGGGCCACCTTGGAATGCTTAGATTACATCCTCAAAGGATAGTTTTTAATATCATACTACTATTATAAAGTATGAACCCAAGGGACACGGCTACATTCCGTTTCCCTCCAATACCCCTTTGTATTCAATCAATTGGAACTTTGTGTTGCTGCACAATCCTATTCGTCCCTTCAGCCGGTTGAACCTGCAAGAATGAGCTCGACAGTGGAGGTCGAGTTTCACCTCCGACGATCAAGTTAGGGATCCGACTAAGGAAGACAAGAAAGCAATGAACAATAAGAATTAGAATAGTGGTAGATCTATTCAGCGTACCTTTCTCTTGTGTTCTCATACCTTTTTATAGCTTTTCTAAATATGAGTTTGAATGGGACTCAAACCTTAGTTAAGTTGCGATCTGAATCTTAGTCATTGAGTTCTACTCAAATATGAGTAGTTGAGTCTTGACTGAATACCTTTTCTTTAGCTAGAACCTTGTTCAGATTTACCTTGCTATTCAGACTTTGTACTTATTCGACCGACCTTGCCTTGGTCGGTTTAACTTGATCCGAGCTGGTCGGACAAGGCTCGAACCGAACTGGTTTGATTCCGATCTGGTCGGACTGGGCTCAAACCAAACTGGTCCGAGTTTATTTATTCTTTCCTCATCATAAGCCCCCCAGTCTCTGAAGTCCGAGCTTTATCTAGTTCGGGCTTTAGAGATTTGGTGACCGAATATGTCAACATTTCCGACCAGTGTTACTTGGGTACCTTCACAGCCTGGTTTTGGAAGTTTTATGGCTGACGTCATTTGACAGGGTACTGCACCGTTAAAACTGGGAACGATGGCGCACGTTCTCTGAGGAGGTAACTTTACTGACACGTGGTCAAGTATTTATGAAATCTGGTGATGACGTTTAACATTTAAAAAATGTTGGAATTTCAACCATTTTTCTCTCTTAACCCCAACCTTCAGATTGAAATTTTACAGAAAATATACGGTTTCTATCTCTCTGTGAATCAGTAGATGGAGGAGCTTTTTAGAGTCGTTAGATCAGGATCTCTTTTGAAAGTTCTACAGTCCTCCTTTTTGATCCCTTAGATTAGGATATTTGGGGGGGTACATAAATCCTCCTTCTTCCTCTTTCTTTCATTTTTTCTATTCTGTTCTTTTCTCTGTGAAGACGAAAAGAGTTGCAGAGCTTTCAAGAGTCATTCTAGGCCCTTTTCTGGTGCTCGTTCAGCTATCTTTTTCATTAAAGTATTCGTACTCGGTTTAGTACGAATAGGAGACGTTGGCTGCATAAGCTTTCTCCTTCGAAGTCGTCCTAGGACTTTCGAACACATAGATTTCGACCCTAGTACTTCGGGTCCCAATTTTTATCCGTCCGAGCTGACAAAAGATGATTTGAAGTAAATCCGAGCTCGGTACGCCATTCCTAATAGCTTTGTACTTAGGATTCCATCTTTTTATGATCGGGCTCACCGACCTTGTGAAACCCAGCCCTAACCTTGACCTAGAAACCCTGTTGTTTGTAGGTCCGACAACCCGAAGTAAGGTAAGAAGTCAGCTTTGGGCCATTTCTATAGAAGACTTGGTGGCTGGATTGAAATCCATGAGTGTTGATGTCAGTGTTCCATTTATGAAAACTACATCCTGTTGAAGATCGGATTAGTTGATGGACTTGGAGTGCTCTCTGTATTGGTTTGAAGGCATTTCTACCTGCTAGGTAAGTTACTTTAGGTGTGTGCAAAACCCCGTTATGTTTGGACTTGATTTGAGCCTTCAAATCCACTGTTTGAACTTGCTGTCCTGATTGGTCGACTAGATCAGTCGACCAATCCAATCGACCAATTGGTTATGTTTTTGCTAATTAGGTCATGGCTACTCTATTTAAGTCTAATCTCGGGATTACTCAGCCTCATCTGCCTCCTAAGCCTCTAGAACGAGTTAGAACTCCATTCTAATCAATTTACTTGCATCCTTGGTTGATATCTCGCAAGAACTCAAGTAATTTCCTTCCTCCTGCAACAAAGGTATGTCTACGCTCTCTCTTTCTTTTACATCTCTGAATTTCTTTTCTTTAATCTTTTCTTGATTGAGATCAAGAAGGAGATGCTGCATTCTTGCAACCATCTATTCCATGATCTCATTCTATTCTTTGAGATCTCATAGATCTCAACCCTAGCCAAATTAATTCTTGAAACCCTAACCCTTGTATGAGCTTTCTGGAAACCTTTGGTAACCTCCCATGTGAGGGAAACCTCATGGGTAATATTTATGTTAATCTAAATTTGATCTTTCTATGATTTTCTTGTTATAATTGGCCAAGCATTCATTCCCTCTCATTCTGTGATCTCAACCTTTTCATGAGAGCCATAAAGGTTGAAATCCTAGTTTTTGGGTCAAATCAATAACCCATATTTTGATCATGTTAATATCCAATCAATGTGTTTTCTTTACAAGATTTGTAACCTATCATCCTCTAGTTCTTTATCCTTGATCATACCATTACTTTCTTCATAATCCATGATTAAGCTAATTAGGGTAACTTTTTGGTTCCTTATTAGTAACTTGAAAACTTGATTAGATTAGTGTTTTGATGTCCTTTATATACTAGTATGCTGCCATTATAGTTTTCCCATGATTTTGTACCCGTTTGAACCACCAAATTCGGTTCTATTTTCCCAAAATTCTGATTCTTGAAGGCTACTGTCTCGGTTGATCGACTCATTGGTCAACTGGGGTAGTAGACCAATCCAATCGACCAATGAGTACAGCAACCTCATTTTTGGTCTGTTTTGATTGTTTTGATATCTTTTGATATCTTTCCTTCTAAGTATCTTTCCTAATATGTTGTATACACGTGTTTAGGACTTTCTTCTCAGGTTTAGTCAAGGCCTTACTTGATTCCCTAAGATTCCTTTGCAAGTTATAAGGTAAGGACAGTTATTCCTTAATTACATAGATCCCATACTCTCTAGTTTCTACCTTATGAAACTATGAGTTTGTTTATTGTTCTTATATTTTATACTTCTGATGTACTACTGTAACTACAGTAGCACTTCACATATGTTTTCTTTTTATTATTTAAGCTTATATGAATTGCTTATTTCTATATTGTTTAACGATTAGCTTATGCTTTTACATTCTCTTTTATATGATGAATTGTTGGTTGTGTATGTCATGACTGATCTGAGAATGTGTTTGATTAAGTATGGTTTGGGATTGAGAGGTGTCCTTTTTACACTTCTGTCCTTGGACATTATCGGAAATAGTATGGGATGTTTCCGGGGTTGCCCATCGACGCTTTCCCGAATCATTGGTTGTCATACCTAAGGCTGTCTAGTAGTGTTTGGCTAGGATGTCTCCGTTATATTAGACCCAAATCGGAAGGGTATTGAGACCGAACAACCCATGGTAGCAGTGTGATTCACGGGCGTTCAAGACCAGTAACCAACCCGTGAGAGGACGGGAATCATATTGTGGGCCATTTATTGGAGGGTTGCATATGGCTAGACTTGGGCTCATGGGCGCTTAAGACCAGTAACCAACCCATGAGAGGACATGAGAGCTTCCCGTTTACCATATGTGGATAACCAATAGGGTTGATGAGTCCGTAGTCCGGGACTATTAGGACTCTAGTGGAAAGGATACCGGAAAGGATCGGCCAGGGCGAAGAATGGAGGTATCTGGACCTGAGTTGATGTAACTGAGTAGATGACTTGCATTGGGCTAGGCTTTACCCTGACATGCGCCGATACTTAGACCAAATGGTGATGTGAGAGAGAGGTGACTTAACCCCCAGCCATGGATTGTCCCGAGGGATGCCGAACCCACTACCAACAGGAGCCGTACACGTAACCTACCCAAAGAAGTATGGTGCTATGACTTAAAGCATGTCTGCCAATAGAGACCAGCATACATAGAGTTTAGATGCATACATACATTATCTGTTTCATATTGCATTGCATCTTGTTATGTTCTGCCACATGTTATTTATGTTGTTATGGATTAACTACCTTACTGAGTTTCTTTGAAACTCATTCCTTTTTTTGTACAATCTCTTGTTAGACTATTCTATAGGTACTGACTACTATGAAGAACAGTACAATGAAGCGCAAGCCGAAGAAGCGTATTACATGCAAGGTGTTGGCGACAATCAAGATTACTCTGATTATCCCTCAGGCTATCACATTCCGTACTACGATTAGAGGCAACGTGGAATTGGAACATCTCTGTTGGATTGATGAAGTCCACTATTTTGAAGATGTCATCTATAGGATAGAAGACTCTTAAGTTTAGTTTATCTTTCTTATTTCATTTGATTTAGTTGTAATTCCTTTTAGACTTACATACTACGTTCCATTGTATTTGTGGAGGGAGTTTCCGCCTCTCTTTACTTCTTTTGATATCTTCGGATATCTGGTATCATTTTCCGCACTCTAATTATATTGTTTATTCATTTCTTGATTTGAATATTTGTTTATAATATTTAAACCTTGATTATTTCCTGTTTATGATTATGTTATTGTATATGTGGGAGGATGATTTCCTCAATACTTGATCTTCGGGGCTGTGGATCACACTCCCGGGTATGCTAGTTAGGGTACCGGTTGGGGGGATGTGACAGACCTTCTCCTGGTGAGTTTGTTGTGTACGAAGATGCCTTTTTTAGTGGTTTTAGACTTCTGGTGCAATCTGTTTTAGCTGATATTTTTAATCGCTTTGGGATGTGTCTAGGGATGTTAGCACCCAATAGCTGGTGTAATATCATCTGCTTTTGGGGATTCTGTAAACAGGATGAGGTTGGTGTGTTGCCGACCTTAAATTTGTTTCTTCAGTTTTTCCTGTATAAAAAACAAGAACAGAGTCGTTGGTTTTATCTTTCCAAGCGTATTGCTCTCCAGTCTGGTTGGGAGGGGAATTTTGTAGGGAAGGGTACTCTTCCTACCAACACTAAGGGTTGGAGGTCTAGATATTTCTTTGTTCGTTCTTCCTCTCCTCCTTGTTTCCCGATCTTGTGGCCAAAGACACCTAGGGAGGACTCAAATGCCATCCCTCCTCTTTCTCATTCCGAACAGGAAGCCCAGGATCGTATTCGGATGATCCCTACCGCAGATCGGAACTTATTTGCTGTTAATGGATATTGTCCGGAATATCTGAACATCCTTCATTATTGGGGGTTTTTGACCTGTAAGATGTGTCCTTTCTCTTGTTCATCCTGGTTTTTTATTACTGTACTATTTCCTAAGTCATCTTACTCGAAAAAATGATGCAGTGAAGCTTGGTGAGGAAGAATTTGAAGATGCTGCAGCTACCATGTTGGAAGTGGAGGCCAAGCATCCGACCAAGCCAGATAAGACACAGGCTGATCAGTCTTCTCCCTCTAAGGATAAGGCTGCTGCGAAGGATAAATCGTCTTCCCGAGTTTGGAAAGGGAACCCCTCCGAACTTCCTCCCCGGCCATCAAAAAAGTTGGCCAGCAAGAATAGCTCGGATCTTGATCCTCACCCTTCTTTAGGTGAGGATATTTTAGGTCAGGGTAATCCTGACGAGGTTAGGACTTCAGGCTCCTCCAACATTCTTCGACCAAACTGGTCGTTAGATGGCAATTCTTCGGTTTTCAGGGGTGATCCTCGCTCTATGTCCCGAGTTGCTAATGAGTGGTTGGGTGGGGCTATTCTGCCATCCGACCTGGAATACCTCCATAGTTTTGGTCGTTTACAAGTGCACAATATTACTGTGAGGTATGTGTACTTTCTTTTTGTTCTGAAGGTTATTTTCTTCACTTCATATGTAAACTTGCCGTGTTCCTGGTGTACAGGATAGCTTGTGCTTTGGTCCAATCCTTGGGTCAAAGTATTGATTCTGCTCGGCAAGATTACTTTTCTCTTCAGGAAGCCAAACAGCGTAATGATAAGTTGAAAGAGGAGTTGTTAGCTTTGAAATCGAGTAACAGCTCCTAGATTGCTCGGGAAGCCGAGCTGATGAGTGAGCTGGCGGCTGTGAAGGGTACTAACGAGGCGTTAGTGCTCGAAAAATCTACTCTTCAAACTAACTTGGAGGAGGCTGAAGGCTCCTTGGTCTGAAAGGATGCAGAGATTAGTAGTCTCCAAGCCAAGTTGGAGAGTTCGGACAGTGAGGTTGCTCGGCTGACCAAGATGATTGAAGAGAAAGCCCCCTGCATTTTTGAAGATCTTTCTGACGAGCTTCGCCATGAAGTCATCAAAAGATGGATCAAGAAGGCTGGGTGCAGAAAGTTTATGGCAAAGGTCGCTGCCCCTGGGTATATTTATGCTCAGCGTCAAGTCTATCAGGGTATCATTGCAGTTTTTAAGGACTTGGATCTGGGGGCTTTCAAAGCTTTTATTGATCCAGGTATCTATGACGACCTCAAAGTTCCTCGTCCTCAGTGGTGCACCGACCAGCCTCGATTCCCGAAGCCTCCAGGTGTCGAAGTGACTGACTTTTTGGATTCGAACTGGGATCCGTTGCCCAAGGTTGGGCGCTCGGATACTCCTGCTTCTACGAGCAAGTCTGATAAAAAATAGTCTTAGTTCGAATATTTGTAGGCTTTTAAATGCCTTTTGTTGATACACTGCCTCTTTTGAGGCTTTATGTAATCTTTTTGATATATGCATATGTATGATCTTCTTGGTATCTCTATTTGTTCGAATGGAGTAGTTTGTTTGTTTAATAGCAAGGTTTTTTGGTCTATTGATACATTTGCCTTGACAAACCAACGAGCTTGGTTTGATGGATTTTTGATCTGTTTGGTGCCTAAGGGGTTTTAGGGCTTTTTTGGTGACCGACCTTAGTAGGTCGGTTTTGTGCCTAAGGAGCTTAGGGCTTTTGGTGACCGACCCTAGTAGGTCGGTTTTGGGCCTAAGGAGCTTAGGGCTTTTGGTGCCTAAGGAGCTTAGGGCTTTTTGTGCCTAAGGAGCTTAGGGCTTTTTGTGCCTAAGGAGCTTAGGGCTTTTGGTGCCTAAGGAGCTTAGGGCTTTTGGTGCCTAAGGAGCTTAAGGCTTTTTGTGCCTAAGGAGCTTAGGGCTTTTTGTGCCTAAGGAGCTTAGGGCTTTTGGTGCCTAAGGAGCTTAGGGCTTTTGGTGCCTAAGGAGCTTAGGGCTTTTTGTGACCGACCCTAGTAGGTCGGTTTTGAAGTTGAACTCCTGTTTGTACTCCCCGATCATCTTAGCTTGGTATTCTAACTTGAGCTTGTGATGAAATGCTCGAAATTCAAAGGATTGACAAACTTCAAAAAAATTTATTCAAATAGAAAAAATAAAATTCGAGGTGTTGTAGCCTATGACATGAACATCTAAAAATTTAAAGAAACTAGAAAATTCAAGTATTGAAAACTTCAAAATTTTGGTGAGGATTTCGTACTGTTCTATTGATAGTATTTCCTCAAGTTGTTTGAGTTCCAGGTCTGAGGTATTAGTTGCTCGGTTTCTGGATCTCGCAGTCTGTATGCTCCAGGTGCAACCTGTTGTACTACGATGTATGGTCCTTCCCAGTTTGGAACTAGCTTCCCTTGATTTGTGGGATTTGAAGCAGATGATTTTCGGAGAACTAGATCTCCAGGAAGGTATTGTCGTGGTATGTTGCAATGCGTCTTTGGTACTCTTCCAGGCGATACTGTGCTTTGTCCCTGATTTCTTCAATGAAGTCTATGCTGGCCCTCATTCCTTCAATGTTTGCTTCTTCATTGAATTCTTCTTCTCTAATAGATCCGACCTTCACTTCTACGGGAATCCGGGCTTCGACTCCGTAAGCTAGTCGGAAAGGGGATTCTCCGGTGGTCGTTCTAGCAGTAGTTCGGTAAGACCAAAGAACTTTAGGTAGCTCCTCTACCCATTTGCCTTTAGATTGATCCAATCTTTTCTTCAACCCTTCCAGCATTGATCGATTAGTAACTTCTACTTGACCATTGCTCTGTGGGTATGCTACGGAAGACCAACGATGCTCCACGCCTTGTTCTTTACAAAATCGTTCGAATTCAGTATTTTCGAACTATTTGCCATGGTCGGTAACGATGATCTTTGGGATACCATATTGATATATGATATTATGCGTGACGAATTTTTTCATCTGGTCGATATTAATGGATGTCAGTGCTTTGGCCTCCACCCATTTAGTAAAGTAATCAACCGCTACTACCAGATACTCTCTGCTCCCTGTAGCCTTTGGTAGTTTTCCTACCAGGTCTATCCCCCATCTAGCAAATGGAATTGGGGAGAGGGTTGATGTTAGGGGCATTGCAGGGGCGTGAGGTATGTTGGCGTGTGCCTGGCATTTGTCACATTTTCGAACACATATTTTCGAGTCTTCTTGTAGTGTGGGCCAATAGTACCCTTGCCTTATTATTTTGTTTGCTAAGGCTCTAGCTCCTATATGACCTCCACAGTTTCCTTCATGGATTTCTTTTAAGATGACAGCTGCCTCTGGAGCCTCTACGCATCGCAGCAATGGTCGGGTTAGAGACTTTTTGTATAGCTTGTCATTTCTGACTGTGTATCTGGCTGCTCTTTGTTTTATAGTTCTAGCCTCTTTTGGGTCTTCTGGTAGTAATTCGCTTTCCAGATAATTGATTATGGGAGTCATCCAACCTTGCTCAGTCTGCACGTGCATTTGGTTGGTAAGACTAGTGCTCGGAAATTGGAGCTCTTCCATATATATTGTTGGTTCTGCATCCATATCATCTGTAGCTAATCTGGATAGAGCATCTACTTGCTCATTTTCTACTCTAGGGACCTGTTTGATTTGGATGTCTTTGAAGTATGGTCGGTATTGGTTGACCATGGCCAGATATCTAGTCATCCTCTCTTCTTTCGCTTCATATAGCCCGTTTACTTGATTCACAATTAGTTGTGAATCGCTTCTGACTTCTATGTTTTGAATATCAAGGGCTTTTGCTATGCGAAGACCTGCTATTAATGCCTTGTATTCTGCCTCATTATTTGAAGCCCTGAATTTGAAGAGTAGTGCGTACCGTATTTGGAATCCTCTTAGGCTAATCAGGAGTAATCCTGCTCCACTTCCTTGTGCGTTACTAGAACCATCTACTGAAAGCACCCATCTTTTGATACTTTCAGAGGTAGCCTCTTCCTCTTGTGCACGCTCCGGCTCTGAAGTTTCGAGGATGAAATCAGCAAGGATCTGTGCTTTAATAGTTGGTCTTGGCCGGAACTCAATTTGATGTTCACTTAACTCAACCGCCCATGATACCAGTCTTCCGGCCAAGTCTGGTCAATGCAGTATTTTCTTTAGGGGAAAGTTGGTTAACACTATGATAGGATGTGACTGAAAATATGGTCTTAGCTTTCTGGCTGCCATGACCAGGGCCAGAGCTTGCTTGTCGACCTTAGGATATCTTGTTTCAGCATCAAGGAGTACATGGCTCACATAGTAGACAGGGCTTTGTTGTTTTTCCTCTTCTTGTACTAGCACTTGCGCTAACACCAAGGGTAAACTTGCCAGATAGATGATAAGTTCTTTCCCTGTGGTCGGCCATACGAGCAGAGGTGGAGTAGTCAATTTTTCCTTGAGGTGCTCGACTGCTTGTTGGCATTCCTCGCTCCACTCTGGTATTCCTTTCTTGGAGATGTTTTTTAGAGCTTGAAAGAAAGGGAAGCATCTCTCCCCTGATCGGGCAATAAACCTTTTTAAGGCTGCAACCCGACCAGTGAGACTTTGTATCTCCTTTATGCTTTTTGGTGGTTTCATCTCTTGTATGGCTTTTATCTTTTCTGGTTAACTTCTATTCCTCTGTGGGATACCATGAATCCTAGAAATTTTCCTGAAGCAACTACAAAGGCGCATTTTTCTGGATTAAGCTTCATCTTATATACTCAGAGTACCTCAAATACTTCTGCTAGGTCTTTGAGGTGGTCGGATTGGGATGTACTTTTTACCAGCATGTCAACGACGTATACCTCCATATTCCTGCCTATTTGCTGTTCAAATATTTTGTTGACTGCTTGTTGGTAGGTTGCCTTAGCGTTTTTTAGACTGAAAGGCATTACTTTGTAGTAGTAACTATCCCTGTCAGTCATAAATGTTGTGTGTTTCTGGTTAGCTGGATTCATTAGGATTTGGTTGTATCCTGAGTATGCATCCATAAAACTAAGCATCTCATGACCGGCCGTTGCGTCAATGAGCAGATCTATTCTTGGCAAAGGATAGCAATCCTTAGGACAGGCTTTGTTGAGGTCGGTATAGTCTGTGCACATTCTCCATTTTCCGGTTGCCTTTTTTACCATTACCACATTGGGCCAACCAGGTTGGGGGGTCAATGGTTTTAATGAATCTGTCTTGCTTTAGCTTCTGAGCTTCTGTTTGGATGGCCTCATGCTTTTCTAAAGAAAATTTTCTTCTCTTTTGTATCACTGAAATTGCTTGAGGATCGATGTTTAGCCTGTGCTCGGCTACTTTTCTGTCGATTCCGGGCATATCTTCTGCCGACCATGCGAAGACGTCAGCATTTTCTTGTAGAAATTTAGTTAAACTGATTTTGAATTGTTACTCCTGTTCTGCTCCGATCATTGTTCCCTGGTCTTCTTTTGAATTTAGTCTAATCTTTCCCAACTTTTCTACTGGTTCCGCCCTTTGCATGCTTTCTTCGTTGCGATCATCTCTGACTTCGACCGCCATGGTAGAGCTTGTTTTTACTCTTTTTCTCATGTAGTTGGTGTAACTCTGCCGGCTTCCTTTTTGGTCGCAGAACATTCTCCTATGCCCCTTTTTGTAGGGAATTTCATCTTCATGTGTAATGATGACACTACAGCTTCTAGAGTACAAAGGGTTGGTCGTCCCAAGATCACATTGTAGGCATATAGATCTCGGACGACCATAAAATTTGATTGAACGACCTTGTCTCTAGGGTATTTGCCGATGCGGAGATCTAATCTGACTGTACCCTCTGTTCGGGTTGAGGTTCCTGTAAAGCCATACAGGTGTTTTCCACAGGGGACCAGCATTTTCTCGTCCAGCTGTAATTTTCTGAAGGCTTCTAGTGACATGATATCTGCTGATGACCCTGTATCTACCAGAACTCTATGGACCTTAGTTCCGGCTAGGGTGACCTTGATGACAAGGGCATCATCGTGGGGAGTGCTTACCCCTTGTTTGTCTCTGGACGAGAAGGTGATTGGTTCTGAGCTGACCTTTTCATCTGGCTTTTCAAGTTCGGCGTTCCCCACATATTGTGCTTTTCTTTTTGTTTGTCTACTTGATTCCTCGGTTGGGCCACCGAACACCAGTGGACGTCTTTCATTGTCTCCTCCCTCCCTTGGTCGGGGTCTATTTGGTCGTCTTTCTCTGCTTGGAGATCTTAATAATTTCTTATTTCTCTCTTGATTTTGATCTGGCTGGTTAGGTCGAAGGTATTTTGCGAGCTGTCCTTCAGAGATGATTCTGTTGATTTCTGCTTTTAGCTGTCGACAGTCATCAGTCCAGTGACTGTGATCTCTATGAAACTCGCAATACTAGTTTTTATCACGTTCTTCTGGCCGAGAATGTGGTCTTCCAGGCCACTTGAGAATTCCTCGATCTTTAATTTGCATTAGGATTTTTGACCTTCTCATATTTGGTGCTCCTACCTAGTCAGATCGACCCTCCCTGGTCGGGTTCGTGGTCGGTCCTCTGACTGGTTGGTGCTTTTCTTTGTGCGCTCTTGCCTCAGCGGTTGGATGCTCCTTTCGAGATTCAATTGTTTCTGATATCTTTGCTTGCTTGTGGCATCGCTCCCTGAGATCATCATACGTTTTAGGCATATCCAGCAAGAGTCTTTCGAGTAGACCTTCATGGCTGAGTCCTTGGTATAAGGCGTGGAAGGCTATCTTTTGGTCCAGATTTTTGTCTGCATGGTTAGATTATTGAATCTCGCAAGGAAGTCTCTAATGGACTCCGTTCGCCCTTGTTTTACCGCGAACAAGGTATCCTCCCTCTTTTTGGTTTCTACTCCGCTTTGGAAATGCAATAAGAAAGTCCGACCTAGATGGTCGAAACTTTTTATTGTGCCGTTAGGCAGAGCCTGGTACCAATTTAATGCTGCTCCAGTCAATGAGGCCGGAAAACTGCGGCACATAGCTGCTTCATTATGTCTGAAAGTGGACATGACGGATTTATAATGGGTGATGTGATGTTTGGGACACTTAGATCCGTCGTATGCGGTGAATGTAGGGCATTTGAAACCTTTTGGCATCTCTGCTTCCGAGACGCTTTTGACGAAAGGATCCTCTTTTAAAACGGCGTATAGCTCGTCTTTGCCAAGATTTTTCAATTTTCTGACTGTTTCGTCAAGGTCGGTGATGCGCTTATTCATCTCTTCATCCCGCTTGTTTGAACCATTGTGGTTCTTTTTGTCCTTTGAAGCTTTGGCTGGATCTGTGCTGCTTCCTCGATCTCCATCTTCGTCAACCGGAGGATTCTTTTCTGGGATAACTTCTTTCGAAGTTCAAGACTTTGCTGTCTCTTTCTACAGCTCCTTTTGAGATGGTTAAGGGATCTGGTCGATCACGGGTGGTCGGTCACGCCTGCTCCCTTCGGGAATTTTTTGTTTTTTCTGAGAATCTGCTTCGGGAGCGATTACGTGTTGCATGGCCATCCTGATCAACTCGCTTAGGGATGAGATTTTTTTCCTCATTGCAGACTGCTCCTTTTGAACTTCGACAATTTGTTGCATTGTCACGTATTGACTTGCTTGAGAGTCTGGAAGAATTGGAGGATCTTGCTGAATTTGGAGTTCGGGAATTTTTTCCATTCCTTTTAGAACTGTGCTCTAGTCGACCTCCTTTTCTCCGTCAGAACCATCTTCGATTACCAAACCTGATCTTGTCCTCATAATGGCTTTTCAATCAGAGTTTCCCACAGACGGCGCCAATTGTTGCTGCACAATCCTATTCGTCCCTTCAGCCGGTTGAACCTGCAAGAATGAGCTCGACCGTGGAGGTCGAGTTTTCACCTCCGACGATCTAGTTAGGGATCTGACTAAGGAAGACAAGAAAGTAATGAACAATAAGAATTAGAATAGTGATAGATCTATTCAGCGTACCTTTCTCTTGTGTTCTCATACCTTTTTATAGTTTTTCTAAGTATGAGTTTGAATGGGACTCAAACCTTAGTTAAGTTGCGATCTGAATCTTAGTCATTGAGTTCTACTCAAATATGAGTAGTTGAGTCTTGACTGAATACCTTTTCTTTAGCTAGAACCTTGTTCAGATTTACCTTGCTATTCAGCCTTTGTACTTATTCGACCGACCTTGCCTTGGTCGGTTTAACTTGATCTGAGCTAGTCGGACAAGGCTCGAACCAAACTGGTTTGATTCCGATCTGGTCGGACTGGGCTCAAACTGAACTGGTTCCAGTTTATTTATTCTTTCCTCATCACTTTGTATTAGTACTAAATGATGTCTATAATGGTCAATTAAATTTTTGAAATTATTTGAATGAATTTAATTATCAACTTCTCCACTTCTCATTTTTCAGAGAAACCATTTACAGTAACTAGCCCAAGGAATACGAAGAGTTTTTACCAGAAACCAAAAAATGCTAATGGAAGAAGAAGAAACTGCATTAAAAACATTTAATCAAAATCACGCATCTAAAGAAGAATTTTTCTAGGCTTGGACTTTCCATAACTTAGAATCACAAGGGATTGATTAAGCGTTGTCGCTTATGGAATTATCAAGAAAACAAACGAAATTGTTGAAGAATTTATTAGACAGATTGATATGGCAATTGAGTCCAGAAATGAAGCTTGTGAGCATTGGGAGGAGCAAAGAAATTTAAAAAGTAGCCATTGGAGGAACTTCTCATGAACCCACAAGTGGTGGGTTGACAACAAGGATACGGTGGAGAATGAGGCAAGCCAAGGATGTATTTCAAAATCAATAATCAACAGCATAGTGACAGTCAATGTAGACAAGGATGAAGTCTTTACTCGGGTAAGTGTTTCTATTAGTAGTTGGGCTTTAGCTATTTCTGAAAGAACTTTGCTTAAATTAATCAGGTTGTTTCTGAAATCTAGTTATGGTCAATGCATCATATGTAGGCTGGTGATCTAGAGAATAGTGTTAAGGAATATTAGCTACAGATCTTTTATCTTCAAAAGATATGTGGGAGAACCCACACACCTTGCATATTATTTTTAATGTGGTTAGGATTAAATTTGCTGTATATTCACGGAAAACACAAATGAATGACACTGGACTCTTAATGAAGAATGAGTAGTCATGTTTATGTGATGATTTTGCATTTGTGATTGGAAGTAATTCATATTGAAAATGTTATTCTTCTTAATTGACCATCTTCACTCTGTTCTACATATTGCTTTACTGGATTAAGAGCAGAGCTGTGTCCAATTATGGCCAATGTGGAGGCTCAAGCCATGGAACCAAATCAAAGAAAGCATTGGATAGAGGAGCTTGAAGAGAAGGAAAGAGTAGCTAATAAAATTGTTAGCAAACTATTCAACTTGTTTTGTTTTAATATATATCGAGAAAAATCCATAAATTTTTTTTCTCCTCCCATTGTCCTGTTGTTGACTATAGGAGATTATCTTAGGATAGAAGGAATAAGAGAATGTTCCTTCACAAATTTAAATGACTTTATCTATGTTAGGTACTGATTGGAGCAATGAAATTTTTTAAGGTTGAAGGGACAATAATGGACATGGCAGCTGCTGAAGAAGAAATTTAAAGATTAAAAAAAAAAAAAAAGAAGAAGAAGAGAGAAATGAATGAAAGCCAAGTCTACAAATAGAAGGAAGAAGAAAAAAAAATGTCATGTCAAAGGTAGCTCCCCAATTTATGGATTCGCTTAGAGCACCTTCCTCATGATGCATCGATATGCTATGAATTAGCTGATCTCTTATGCTTCTATAAAGAAAATATTTGTTTCTTCAGTAAGAGAAACTAGATTTCTTGATCTGATAAATCTATTTCTGATGACCTTCCATAACTAATATTCATATACTCAATTTCAAAGCTAAATCCTTTTTTTTTTTTTTTTTTTTTTTTTTTTTTGGTCAAAAAGCTAAATTCCTTTCAATTAAGGAGTTCCCACCATTCTTTAGGGTTAGAAAGTTCCAAAGCTTTAATAACCACCTGTATCCATATCAGCTTTTGTACGCTTATAACCCTAAGCCAATTCCTTGAGCATCTTATCCATTCTCAATTGATCATTGAAGGAACCTAAACTGGCATGTTCTATATGGCAAGGAATTTTATTCTATAGAATGTTTGTCAATGTTACGTTTTAGTAGGAATGATGGATTGATGGGGGAGCATGGAGTAGCAATGGATAATGTGTTTCTCAATATTAGCCCAAAGGCTACCTTAAAATTTTGGTGTGCTTATTTGAGAACACATCACATGTGCAGTCATTACTAGTCTATATAAATATATGACAAGGCTTGTGCCTTAATCCCAAGAAAATTTAAACTCTTGATTGTAAATACTACAAAGCATTGTTCTTCTATAACATAAGCTCCCCATGACTAATCTGACTCTAATATGTGCTGCCTATGGTCAAGATCAAAATTTTGACCAAGATTTGATATCGACCATCTGTTTCGCTTTTCACCCATTGCTACTTTATTCTCCTTTTTTACTCTTGGATTACTATGTCATATTAGTATGGATTGACACTGAACCTAGATCATGTAGTTTTATCACCCTCACGGGTATTCGGGTGAGTCTGGATTCGGTTGGGTGGGGTGTGACAGTCATCCTCCCGGCTGAAGAAATAAAGGAGGCTTTCCAACTCAAAAGCCAATTCTTGATCCTTGTAAGTATATAACTATCAGTACTTTTCATCAGCCTACCACTCCAGATTGGCACCCCAAGATAATGCCTAATGTCTATGGTCTAGGTGAACCCAATCAAATTGATGGTCTCATTGATTTTTTGCCTTCTCATATTCTTGGAAAAATAAATTCTACTCTTCTCAATGCTCACTTTGCTTCCAGACGCACTATACAATTTGTCTAGAGTGTCAACAACTAGGGAAGCTTCTGTAAATAGGACAACATCATCAGCGAGATAAGATGCGAGATTCGCGGTCCTCTTTTCCCAATTTTGAACGCTTCCAATAACCATTAGAAATTGCATCTTGGATATAGTGAGAGAATCTCTCCATACATAGAACAAGGATACAGTGTGAGAGGGGGTCTCCCTACTAAATTCCCTCTAGAAGGATGAAAACTCTCTATACCTCCCCATTTCAAAGGATGCTCAAAGAAGTGGCGGTTATGCACTGCATGATAAGGCGCACAAGGGTGTCAAGGAGGCCCACCAACTTGAGAGTCACATTAATAAAATCCCACCTAATTCTATCATCAGCCCTTTACAATTGATTTGATGTCCATGAACCCATCCTTCCTAGCTGTCTTTCTCATAGAATGAAAAACCTCCTGAGCAATTCATGATGATATTCTCCTGAACAAAACCAACTTTGTTGGGCAATACCAAGGTAGGCATAATCTCCTTCAAGCGGTTGGCGATCTCGTTGGTGATGATGACTTTGAGGTTGATGAAATCGGTTGAAATTAGGGAATGCATTCAGGCATCTCCACCTTTAGAATTAAAGCAATAAAGGTCTAATCAAGCTTCCTTTCGAGCTTGCCTAAGAAGACTTCATGCACAGTTTTCGTCAGTGATCTCCTTGTGCTATCCTAAGAGAACTTGAAGAAAGTTGCTAGAAACCCATGAAGACCTAGGGCCTTCTAGGGCTTGAATTGCTTAACCACCTTATATATTTCTTTTCAAGAGACCACCTGTAAGTGAGGACAAATAAAAAAAAATCCAACTCAAGAAAGTGATAGGTAGTACTAAGCATAAATATGGATTGCTCTGTCTCAGAGAAAAGGCCCTTAGAAAAATTGACCATAAGTTCCTGTAAGGCCACAGTGTCGTTCACCCATTCACCATGGCTGTCATGAAGCTCTTCAATGTAGTTTCTTTTCCTTCTAGATACCATAGATAGATGGAAGTACTTAGTGTGCAATCACCTTGAGTTGCCCATTCCTTTCTGGATTTCTATGCCCAGAGAATCTCTTCCTTCACAAGGATTGCTCAAGCTCCATCCTCAAATTATGTTCCAACCGAATGAGATAAGGATTATAATTCCTAGAGTCGTGTCTTTTCTATATGCCCCTATATGGGATATATCTAGAAAATCAACCAACATCCTAGCCACCACTTCATCTCAAGCATATGTGGCTAGGATTTCTTCCAAGAGTTCTACTACTGTAAAAAGTCTCACATTTGATCAAACATCAGTTATTACATACAAGAAGAACTCGTACTCACAAAGACACTAGGCAACCCAAAGGAGAGTTTGATACTGATTGGTACAAACTCCTAATCACTATTCAATGTAAACTAAAACACTAGAGTCCTAGCACCACAGCCACAAGACTCTTAGACCTATATAGAGACTGACTCCAAGAACACTATGAAGAAGGACTCTGTTTCTATATAAAGCTATGTACTAATCCATTGTAAATTAAAGTGATTATTATTTTTTGTGCTCTCTCAAACGCACGCTCAGTCTCTCTCTCTCTCTCTCTCTCTCTCTCTCTCTCTCTCTCTCTCTCTCTCTCTCTCTCTCTCTCTCTCTCTCTCTCTCTCTCTCTCTCTCTTCTTCTTCTCTCTTGCTCTCTTCAACTATTATTATTTTAACATGGCATCAGAGCACGAGGTTTTTTCTTCCCCCCTGCTTCGCTTCCCTCCGTCAACAGTCTACTGACCATCAAGCTCACGGACAACAATTACTTACTATGGAGGTCGCAACTTGTTCCTCTCTTGAAGACTTATGACTTATTTTCTCTTGTGGATGGCTCCTCCATCTGTCCTCCTGCAACTACAGTCATTAAAGAAGACTCTGTTCCCCTATGCAAACAGAATCCTGCCTACAATTCATGGATTCATTAGGACCAACTTCTCATGTGTTGGCTTATTGCTTCACTCACAAAATCCATTCATGATCAAATTGTTGGATGTTCGTTCTACCACCAGAGTAGTCTGGCTTCATCTTGAATCTACCTATGCTACACCTTCTGCAGCAAAGATTATGCAACTTCGCCTTCAGCCATCCAACATGAAACTCGGTAATAGTACGATTCATGATTATCTTCTTCGTATGAAGCATACTACCGATCAACTTGCAGCTGCCAATAAGTCTGTTTCAGCTAATGATATTTGTCTTCATGTTCTCAATGGATTGGGCCCTGCTTATTCAGCATTTGTTACTTCTATTACAACTCGTGGCATCCCTATCACTTGTGCTGAGTTAAAAGGAATGTTACTCACTCAAGAAATTTGTCTCAAGGATGACTGAGTCTATGACTCCTCTTTCCCTTTGGCTAATCTAGCTCAGACTTGTGCTGCTCGCAATTATTGTCCTCCCTTTAGGGGTCGATCACACTATAGAAGTAGAGTTTTCGTGGACGTTCTTCTAACTATCGTCCTCCTCTTCTTGCCACTCCACCCTCCACTAGTGGTTACAAACAACAACAGTCTTCTCTCGCTACTTGCCAAATTTTTTATCGTCACAACCATAAAGCTCGTGATTGTTATCAACGCTACAATCATGCTATTTAAGGTACAACCAATCTCCCCCCTCTGTGCATGTTTTCAAACTCTCTGGAGGCCCTTATACAGACAACACTTGGTATCCTGACTCTGGGGCTACACATCATATCACCAATGCCTTAGACAATCTTCAATTGGCTCAACCTTACGCTAGTTCAGATCAGGTTCTGGTAGGTAACAGTACAAGCTTGCCAATCACTCACACTAGTACTTCTTCTCTTCCTACACAACTTTCTTCTGTTTCTCTTACTAGCATTCTTCATGTTCCCTCCATTCAAAAGAACCTTTTATCAGTTTCCAAGTTCGTGACAATAATGTTATCTTTGAGTTTTATCCTCACATGTTTTATGTGAAGGATCGAGCACATGGACTTGTCTTCTCCAGGGAACTGTTAGGAATGGACTTTACCAGATGCCCTTAGGCAACTTTTCTTCACAAGCTTTCATGGTGAACGCGCTTTTGTCTCCCAGTGGCACTCCAAACTTGGCCATCCTACCTTTAAATTAGTCCATCATCTTGTTTCTCAATTTAGATTATAACCTGTTACTTCAAAGAAAATTCAGCTTTTATGTGATGCTTGTCAATAAGGAAAGAGTCATAAACTCCTCTTCTACTTCAGTGTCTAAAGCCCCTTTGGATTTGATTTATTCGGATGTATGGGGACCCTCTCCTATTGCTTCTATTGATGGTTTTCGATACTATGTTATTTTTGTGGATGCCTTTAGTAAGTACACTTGGTTGTATCCTATGCATTTGAAGTCTTAGGTCGTTGGGATTCTTCAATGGTTTAAATTACTTGTTGAAAATTTATTTTCCAGCCGGATTAAACGCTTTCAGAGTGATTGGGGTGGCGAATATCGCCCTATGTCTACCTTTCTCACTTCTTGTGGGATTGATCATCGCCTCCCTTGTCCTCACACTCATGAGCAAAATGGGGTTGTCGAGTGCCATCATCACCATATTGTTGAAACTAGCCTTACCTTGTTAGCTTATTCTTCTTGTTCTAGAAAATTTTAGAACTATGCCTTTGAAACTACAGTATTTCTTATAAATAGGACTTCTACCCCTATTTTGGGCAATGTTTCACCCCACTACAAACTCTTCACAGTCCATCCGAACTATGCCTCCTTAAGAGTTTCTGGTAGTGCATGCTACCCTTACCTTCATCCTTATAACAAACACAAGCTAGAGTTTCACCTCGGCATGCATGTTTTTCTTGGTTACAGTCCTCATCACCATGGGTATCATTGCTTCAATCCTAAATCAAATAAACCCCTAATTTTTCGCCGTGTTGTTTTTTATGAAAAACAATTTGCCTTTCACCATCCATCACGCACTGCGACTACCCATCACTCTCAACCACCTTTACCTTCTCTTCTTGGCCTCCTCCTGTGTTTCCTCCCCTATTCCATCTCCTCCTCCTCCAGTCCCCCCAACTCCACCCACACCCTTGGGTGAAATCTTAGGGCATAAAGCATGCATTTTATACACTTAGAGTGGAGTTACCTTGGGTTTTATATTCTTTTTGCAGATTTTAGGACTTTTCAAGATTTAAGCAAATATTTGGAGTTTTGGGCTTGAATCATGCTATTTTACACGTCAAGAAGTCCATTCAAATTCTCAACTGCGAAAATGGGCCTGATCTGGAGCATGATGGGCTAGAGATGTGTGATTATGGGCCAACTCCGAAATATTGAAGAGATAAAGAAGGCAAATTTGATCTACGGCTAAGATTTTAAATCAAATCTATAGAGATATTATTTAGAGAGTCCAAATGGAAAAGAGTCATTGCATACCTCAATATCTTATTTCCTATCTTGGATTTAATTAAAGAAAGAAAAAGAGGAAAAAGAATGATATTCAGAAAGAAAAAGAGGAAAAATCCCGTTTTTGAATGCCTCTGGTCAATTTCGATCAAACCCTTCATCGAACAGTCATCCGATGTCCGATCGTGCTGATTTTTGGATGAGAGCTTCACGACTAAACCTCAAAACCAACAGTGGAATTATGCATCTGATCTCTCTAAGTAGGCATGATTAGTACGTCAAAACCCTAATTGATTAAGTCAGATAGAAACCCTGAGTTTTATTCAAATTCAGCCGTGCTTCATATCTCATGTAAACTCTATAAAAGGAGAGCATACTCCATCAAAGGAGAACATGTCTTAGAGCTTAGTAGAAGCATTCTTTATTCTCTCTTCAGTTTATTTAGGCTTTCTCTTGTTTTCTTTGCTTGCATTTGTGAGATTTAAATTTCTAGATTCAATGTTTAGGTTTAATTTTTTTATGTAATGCAATTCAAGTTCAAGTTTCAAGTTCAAGTTTAAAGTTTTTAGATTCGTTTTTCTCTGGGTCTAGCAATTGCAGATTTAGATCATTCTAGATCTAGATCTGGTTGTTAGGGTTGGTTGAGATTCGAATCATTTGTTCAATTCGCAAGTAAGTAACCTTCTTTATTAATCTTCTCTCCTCCCTCCATTCCCGCTTCTATCTACCCCTCCATATTCTTGATTTAGGATTTACTTTCAACATTATTTATTGTTCTCCCTTCCCCTGGATCCTTGATCAAAGATTCCTACAGTCGTGCTTCTCTTCGGTTAAGGCTTCCTTTTCCTTTTATTGCTTTGTTTATTGCTTTGTTATTTACTTTCTGTTATTTACTTTCTGCCTATTCATTCATCATCTCGGACCACATAACCGGAGCAAGCCTACGGTGCGTGCCTCTCGCTTACAGTGACGGGTGGTGTTGCATCTGCATTTTAGCTATGAACTAAATTTTACTGACTGCTTTAACATACTAACTGGTTTTATTTTTTTTTTCTTTTTATTTTTATTGTTCGCATTTTTTTTCCTATCTTTTATTTATGCATTGATTGTGTTTAATTTATTTTTCGTTTCAATTCGATTGCATTAGACGTATAGATTAGGATCGTTTAGTTTAGTTAATTAGTTAACAAAAATTGAATCATTCCACTCTCGCATTACTATTAAGAAGTTGAATTCTAAGTGGTATATCTCCTTGAGATCGACCCCTTAGCTACACGATACCGTGCGCTTGCAGTTACTTTTAAATTTCACAGACACCCTCCTCCTGTGTTTCCTCCCCTATCCCATCTCCTCCTCCTCCGGTCCCCCCAACTCCACCCACACCCTTGGCTGAATCACCTCCCCTAGAAGACCACGCCTCCCCTCCCCTTTAGCTCCATGCCTCCCCTCCCCATCTCCCACCCGACTCTACCCCTGAGCCCCACCCCTCCACCTCATCCTTATCCTCTTCTCCTTCTTTGGATCTTGTTATTGATCTCCCTTATGATCCTCACCATCCATCTCCTTCCCCTCTTTCTCCAACCACTTCTTTTAACACTCATCCCATGATAACTCACTCCACAGCCCACCATCCACCTAAAGCCCTGCTTACATCGATCTCTGATGACACCCAACTTAAACCTACCTATTTCCTTACTGCCAGCAAATACCCTCACTGGCGAATAGCTATAGATGATGAATTTAGTGCCCTAATAAAGAATGACACTTGGTCTCTTATCCCTCCTCCTCAAACAAATGTTATAAGTTGCAAGTGGGTGTTTCGAACTAAAAGGCAGGCTGATGGTTCTATTGAAAGATACAAAGCCCACTGAGTGGCAAAAGGGTTCAATCAACAAGAGGGTCTTGACTACAATGAAACTTTTAGCACCGTTGTCAAACCCACTACTATCCACCTAGTTCTATCTTTAGCTGTTTCCCACTCTTGGCCTATTCGCCAACTTGACATCCAAAATGTCTTTCTCCATGGCTTTCTAAATGAAATAGTCTATATGAAACAGCCACCAGGTTTGCTAACCCTCTTCATCCTGATTATGTTTGTCACCTTCATAGATCTCTCTATGGTCTCAAACAAGCCCCTCGTGCTTGGTTTGATCGTCTTAGTTCCTTCCTACTGGAATTTTATTTTGTTGGCTCTAAAACTGACACTTCTCTTTTCATTTATCATGGTATTTCTGGCACACATTTTATCTTAATTTATGTCGATGAGATCATTGTTACTAATAGTTTTGAAATATTACTATCTAAATTTATGATTGTTGTTGCCTCTGTCTTTGCCGTCAAAGATCTTGGTCCCCTCCATTACTTTCTTGGAATGTTTGTTTCTTTATTCCCTGATGGTCTTCACCTTTATCAACAACAATATATTACTGACCTTCTTCATAGGGCTAACATGAGTGATTGCAAGCCTGTTACCAATCCTTTTTCTCCCTCTACCCAGTTGAACAAATTTTTGGGGGAGCTAATTGTTGATCCTACATTATACAAAAGTCTTGTGGGGGCCCTACAGTATGCTACTATGACACGTCCTAACATACAATTTGCAATCAACAAAGTCTGTTAGTTTTTGCAAAGTCCAACTCTTGATCATTGGTCTGTTGTCAAAAGGATACTCGATACTTAAAGGGTACACTCTCTCGTGGAATAGTCATCAGTAAATCCTCTAATATGACTTTAACCGCCTTTTCCGATGCTGATTGGATTGGATGCCTTGATGACACCAGTGGTTATGCTGTCTTCCTGGGGCCCAACATCATCTCTTGGAGTTCTCGAAAACAATCCACTATTGCTCACTCCAGTACAAAGTCTGAATATCTAGCTCTTGCTAATGCCGCGGCTCAGCTCACTTGGCTACAATCTCTACTTCACGAGCTTCATATATTCCTAAGTGCTACTCCTATACTCTGGTGTGATAATATTGGTGCCACCTATCTCACTACAAATCCTATCTTTTGTGCTTATACCAAACATGTAGAGATTGACTTCCAATTTGTTTGTGATAAGGTTGCC
The DNA here is from genome assembly GCF_041222555.1 of Hakea prostrata. Lineage (NCBI taxonomy): Eukaryota > Viridiplantae > Streptophyta > Magnoliopsida > Proteales > Proteaceae > Hakea > Hakea prostrata. The sequence goes on from NC_142600.1 coordinate 34,573,914, forward strand.
AAAGGAGATCTTCATGTTTGTTTCCTATCTACTAAGGATCAACTAGCTAATATCTTCACCAAGCCACTATCTACTCCACGTTTTAGCACCTTACTGGCCAACCTCAATGTCACTGCACCTCCCTTGAGTTTGAGGGGGCGTATTAGGGATATATCTGAAAAATCAACCAACATCCTAGCCACCACTTCATCTCAAGCATATGCGGCTAGGATTGCTTCCAAGAGTTCCACTATTGTTAGAAGTTCCACAACTAATCAAACTTCCAAGAGTTCTACTGTTGTTAAAAGTCCCATAGTTGATCAAACTCCATTTATTACATACAAAAATAATTCTACAATTGGTACTCACAAAGACACTAGGCAACCCAAAGGAGAGTTTGATACTAATTGGTACAAACTCCTAATCACTATTCTATGTAAACCAAAACACTAGAGTCCTAGCACCACAGCCATGAGACTCCTAGAACTATACAGAGAAGGACTCCAAGAACACTATGAAGAAGGACTCTGTTTCTATATAAAGCTACATATTAATTCATTGTAAATTAATGTGATTATTATTTTATGTGCTCTCTCATACGCACACTCAGTCTCTCTCTCTCTCTCTCTCTCTCTCTCTCTCTCTCTCTCTCTCTCTCTCTCTCTCTCTCTCTCTCTCTCTCTCTCTCTCTCTCTCTCTCTCTCTCTCTCTCTCTCTCTCTCTCTCTCTCTCTCTCTCTCTCTCTCTCTCTCTTTCTCTCTTCTTCTCTTCTCTCT